>NC_064638.1:308069758-308372788 GCF_023864345.2 Schistocerca serialis cubense
AACCTACATACATAATCACAGTCAGCACAATTAATCAGGTGACAATTATAATTTAATAAATAAGCACAGCAGGCACAAAATAAAAAAATATGACATCAGTGAAAAAGCAGTGCAGCCAAGCGATGCATAATATACACAAGTAACAACCCTGTTCAATCATCAATCATTGTCAAAATCAGTTAATGTACGAAAGCACGTCGCTTCACAAGTAAATTCACAGAACATGAAATTTAGCACAAAGTATGAATCACGTAATCACGAGCAGCAAATTATGTCTAAAGTACGTACCTAAGTGGAAATATGTTACCTGAAAAATAAACTCAATTAATAGTTACCTTTTTAGTTTATTAGTTTCTTCTTCGAAATTACATTCTTCCTAAAATTTTCTCGATAGCAAGTCGTCTTAACGTCGGACACACACAGAATTTACCTGAAGTTCTTAAATATTTTATAGAACCTTATCCTGAAAAATACTGAACGTTAATAACATAATTCATCAAGTCACTATAGCTTTATACTGAATTTAATCGGAGAAATTAGACTGTGTATTTGTTTACAGCTGTCAGTGCATTCGCACTGAGCGCTCGATCAGCTGTAGGCGCGTGACGTAGGAAGTAATTGTTAGCGGTCAACGACTGCCTTGTGCGGCACGCAGACTTGACTGTTGCTTTGAGTATGTGCCGCCGCCAAAACACAGCGCGGTATCCTTGTATTCTCTGCATGTTTACATGTAACTGTTGATGTCTCAAAAGTATGTCATTCCACATAAATTTTAACGTTCGATATATGATGTATTCCCTTAGAGCGCCGAGATTTAGGAGTTTCTACTTCAACAGTGTTATCATGAATAATTTTGCGAACTCTATATGGACCGTTATAAAGCAGAAAAAATTTGTGACACAAGCCTTTTCCTTTGTGAGACAAACGATGAGACTTAATTAACACCTTTTGATCAACTGACAAGATTTTTAAACGACCAGGACGCTTAGCTGATTTCTCTGTTCTAGCAGCCGCAGATGCAATATTTTGCAGAGCCAGGTTCACAACTTCAGAATGCCACAGTTTCCGTGTAGGCGGAAAAGGAACGATTTCAGAAATGCGATTTGTCGGTGCTTTGTTTTTTAATATCAGTATAGGCGGTAAAGAAGTTGCGTCATTAGGAAGTTCATTCAGAATGTTTTTAAAAATATGAAGATACTGATCCCAAGTTCTGTGATTCTGATGACAATAAAGACGACACAATTTATTGATTTCCTTCATCCATCTCTCTGAAGCGTTAGATTGAGGGTGAAAAAGTGAAATGAAAATTGGTTTAATTTTACGACGCCGTAGAGTACGAAGCCAAATTTTAGACCAAAACTGTGATCCATTATCTGATATAACCTTATCAACATGACCCACTTCTTTAAGAAAATGTTTGATGAAAGCATTAGATACTGAACGAGCTGTTGCTTTGCGTAAAGGTGTAAAACACACATATTTTGATGTCAGTTCCACTGCTACTAAAATGTACGCAAAACCATTAGTAGAACGAACCACTGGACCGAACAAATCGACTGCAGCCATGTCCTTTAATTTCACTGGAATGATAGGAAACAACGGTGCTCTGTGAGAAATAGTTGGCGGCTTAGCCTTTTGACATAATTTGCATTTGGCAAGAACAGATCGAATACGTTTTTCCATATTACTGAAGTAGCAATTTTCTCGTAATTTATGAAAGCATTTTCTCGAACCAAAGTGTGCATAACTGAAATGTGTACCAAATCAATTTGTTGACCCACTCATCAGGAATACAAACTAACCAAAAAGAGTTGTCAACCGATTTTCGTTTATAAAGAACTTTCTAGATAGTTTGCAAAAACGAGGTGTGGCCAAATTGTCCAATCTAACAAAGCGTCTAAGAAAATTACAGACACCAAGGAAACTACGAACATCACGTTTTGTGGTAGGAACAGCATAATTACAAATCGCGTCTAGTTTCTCTGGATCGGGAAGAATACCTTATATAGAAATAATATGACCAAGAAATTTCACCTGAGAACGACCGAATTCAGATTTTTTCAAGTTAACTGTAATGCTAACTCTTGCAAAAACACGTAATAATGAATCCAAAATTTTGTTGTGCTCACTCCAAGAACGTTTAGCAATAAGAATATCGTCAACATATGAAGTAATATCGTCACGAAGATAAACAGGTAAAATTTCGTTTAAACTACGAATGAATGCTGCTGAAGATACAGTAAGTCCAAACGGTAATTTCCGAAATCTCTTTTGGGTAAAATAGTCATATCCGGTTATTCTTTAACGACTCTATAGATAGATTGATAGTCGAAGAGTTGTTTTGACAGATGCAAAGAATAGTAAAAGAGTAGGCAGCAGTGCAGAAAACTAAAAGGGAAATAGCACCACTACAGCTCGGGGCCCTATGCACGCTACGGCACATATTCACTTAGTGTAGTGAATCCCCTGAGGACTTTAATAGCCGCACATAATCTCTAGTTTGTGTCTTAGTGGCAAATTTGGCGGAAGTGCGTACATAAATTGATCTAACCATGCACATGGATGTATGTCATTCTTAGAATTGCGAAAGATCTTAAATTTCCGAACAGTTAAGAAGTGTTTATAGTCAAAGTTTTCTCCTCATGGCGACAAAGACCTACCGCGTCTGTCCCAGTCCGAATGTCGATTATTGTCAAGTTCGCGCCTGGCGCTCTCTTGTTGCATCCCATAAATGAAATAAATTATTTTCTTCAAACCCCTCTGCTATCTGTGATTCTAAATTTCTTTTGCTGTCTTTTCCTACGATTTCGCCTTCAATTTGTTTGACTTGCTTTTGTAATGCCTCAAATTCCCTTTTAACGCGTTCATTAAATTTTCCCTGATTTTCAACATGCTTATTTATGTTCTGGTACTCTTCGGTTTCTGCAAATGGTAATGGAACTGTATCATCCGAATCTCTGTCCCCATTTAAACTAAGACTTGTCAATTTATCTGAAATCTCCTCAACTCTTTCCGATAAATCACCTAATTGTTCTTTCTGTTTATTTACGTCTTCCGTAAGTGTCGCGACTCGGGTTTCAGTAACGACACATTTGGTAGTTAACTGTTCATACTCTTGCTTAAGTTATTTATTCTGTCATTTGGTACGGATTCCTTGATTCTCTCAAATATTTCCTCCTTATCGTGTGCACGTTGTAAATTTAACTCTGAAATTTTTTGTTCTCTATCCTGCTCCTTTTGTCTAATCTCTACTGCAATTAATCTATTATTGTGAGAATTCAAAATCGGTTGTACTTCTTCTCTGATTTCTTTCTTTAATTCATCTTTCATATTTTTGAAACATGTCCCTATTCGTGAGTCTAATCGTGTTTCCATTGTTCCCATCTCAGTTCTAATTGTTCCTATTTGTGATCCCACTGAGTCTAACCGTGTCTCCATTGTTCCCATCTCAGTTGTAATTGTTCCTATCTCTGTTTTAATTGTTCCTATTTGTGAGTCTAACCGTGTTGCCATTGCTTCCATCTCTGTTTTTAATTCAGATCGTAACTGTGATCCCATTGTTTTTAATTCAGATCCCAAATTTAATATTGCACTCATCAACTGTTCCATATCTTCTGTCGTTAATCTCGTATTCTGAAAATTTTTTGATTGTGAAAAATTTTGAACTGTTTCCGGGCTATTTTCCTGACTTATTAAACTGTTTTTAACTTCATTATTCATCATACTGATGTCCTGTGTTGGCGAGTTCGCCATGTCAACAATTTCGTCATTCTGACTATCCATCATTTTTGCCTTTTTCATCGATCGCGTAATCATTTACAAAACATACATAACTCGTCACTGTACGAAAATTACACACAATGACTCCTCATCTCCAACAATACCATTCACACGAAATGTTTCCCTCAAACACGATTAACGAACAATTGAAATAATTGCACTAAATTGTCAAACGCGTATACAAGACAACAAAATTAAATTCTGAAATACCATTAGAAGAATGACAATTACCAAATCTACACATGCAAAATAGACTACAATTACTAAACTACAAATTACTACAACAATACTACTGTCTGCCATTTTTACAATCAGAAGAATTCCAAGGGACGATCCGAAGCAGCGGTCGCCACGTGCATGGGGGCTTAATTAAATAATGAAAATAATTTTTAAATTTTTAGTAGCTGTATGTCCGATTACGAAGTCTCGTAAACGGTTGGCCCTGACTAGTTTTAGTACGCAATCTGACTGCATAGAATAACAACAAAGAATGGAATGAAATTTTCCGTGAACACAATTAATTAATTAAGTCCCCAGCAGTTATAAAACCAACGCAACAACAAAGCACAAGTGTAATTGTTCTGTGTGTGGAAGTGTGACTCAATGTACACATCTGGCACGGTTCTTCTTCAATAAGACAAGAAATTTTAAATACCATTTATACTGAAGTAATTTAAAAAAATAGAAATACTATAATTGCGCAAGAAAACCAGAATCACACTCTAATACAAGAACACAAGCCAGATGCTTTGTTGACTGAACCCGTAATGACGCATTATTTAATACATGGAAATAATGAAAAAAAAGGGAGTATTTTACCTTCATATATATTGACGAAAAGCACTCTGATCATTACAATATCTCCATTCGAACAACATCTGCTGTCTAGCCCATCAAACAACTGCATAAAACATGGAACAAGCACTCCCTACTACAACATATCAACACCGACTCACTACTACCACATCTCAACAAGCACTCTACACCACGACTTCTCGACAAGAACTCTTAACTACGACATCTCAGCAAGCACTGGCTACTACGAGTTCTCGACAAGCACAGCCAGTGGAGGCGGCCGAATAAAACTCTCTGGCGCAATCTCTGGCGCTGTGGTTCAGTGTAGCCACCTTTCAAACGATATTTTCTGAATCCGTGCTGGTTATATATCAATAAGTCATTTTCTTCAAGGTGATTCATATTGTTCGAGTACAGTATATGCTCCAAAATCCTACTGCAAATTGAGATCAGTGATACGTGTCTGTAATTCAGTGGGTTACTCCTATTTCCTTCCTTGAATATTGGTGTGACCTGTGGTACTTTCCGGTCTTTAGGAACAGACCTTTCGTCAAGTGAGCGGTTATATATGATTGCTAAGAAAGGCGCTACTGTGCCTGCATACTCTGAAAGGAACCTGATTGGTATACCATCTGGAGCGGAAGACTTGCCTTTCTTAAGTGATTTGAGTTGTTTCGCAACACCTAAGATATTTACTTTTATGTCACACATGCTAGCAGCTGTTCTGGTTTCGAATTCTGGAATATTTACTTCGTCTTCTTTCGTGAAGGAATTACGGAAAACTGTATTTATAACTCCGCTTTAGTGGCACCATCATCGGTAACATTTCCGTCGCTATCGCGCAGTGACGGTATTGACTGTTTTTTTGCCACTGGTGTACTTTATATACGACCAGAATCTCTTTGGGTTTTCTACCATATTTGGAGACAATATTTCATTGTGGAAACTATTAAAAGCATCTCTCATTGATGTCCGCACTAAATTTCGAGCTCCGTGAAACTTAGCCAGTCTTGGGGATTTTGCGTTCTTCTGAATTTGGCATACTTTTTTCGTTGCTTCTGCAATAGTGTTCTGACGTATTTTGTGTACCACGGTGGATCAGTCCCGTCTCTTATTAACTTATGCGGTATGAATCTATCTATTGCTCTCGATACTGTATCTTTGAATTTGAGCCATATCTGGTCTACACTTACATAATTAGCTTGGAAGGAATGGAGACTCGCTCTTAGGAAGGCGTAAAGAGAGTTTTTATCCACTGTTTCAAACAGTTATGTTTTGCGTTTATTTTTTGTGGTTTTGGTTGATATGGTTTTGAGCCTCGCTACAATGATCTTGTGTTCACTAATCCCTGTATCCGTCATGACAATCTTTATTAGATCAGGATTATTTGTGGCTAAGAGGTCAAGAGTATTTTCGCAATCATTTACAATTCGTGTGGGCTCATGAACTAATTGTTCAAAGTAATTCTCAGAGAAAGCATTTAGTACAATTCCGGAAGATGTTTTCTGTCTACCACCGGCTCTGAACATGTATTTTCGCCAACTGTATGAGTGCGGTACTTATTTGTAATGAGATTCAAGTTTTATTTGAAGCGTTCAGCTATTATATCATCTGAGTCGGGGCTCGGTAGAAGAAGCCAATTATTATTTTAGTACGGCTGTTGAGTATAACCTCTACCCATAGAAATTCGCAGGAACTACCTATTTCAGCTTCACTACAACATAAATTACTACCAACAGACACAAACACACCACCACCTACTTTATTTAATCCATCCTTTCTGAACACGGTTTGCGCCTCTGTAAAATTTTCGGCAGAATACGGCTTTAACCCTCTTTATGTTCCTATAGTGATCTCAGCTTCAGAGCTTTCTATCAGCGCTTGAAGCTCTGGTACTTTTCCAACACAGCTACGAAGATTTACAACTACAATACTGACTGTTGCTTGGTCGATTCCGATATTTTCTTTGCCTGTACCCTTTGAGACTGGAGCCCTTTTTGATCTTTCCCGAGTCTGTCTAACCTAAAAAACAGCCCAGTCCACGCCACACAGCCCCTGCTACCCGTGTAGCCGCCTCCTGTGTGTAGTGGACACCTGACCTATTTAACGGAACCTGAAACCCCACCACCCTATGGCGCAAGTCGAGGAATCTACAGCCTACACGGTCGCAGAACCGCCTGAGCCTCTGATTCAGACCCTCCACTCAGCTCTGCACCAAAGGTCCGCAATTGGTCCTGTCGGCGATGCTGCAAATAGTGAGCTTTGCCTTCATCATGCTAGCAAGACTGGCACTCTTCACCAACTCAGACAGCCGCCGGAAACCAGAGAATATCTTTTCCAATCCATTGCGACACACATCATTAGTGCCGACATAAGTCACCACATGCAGTTGGCTGCACCCTGTACCCTTCATGGCATCCAGAAGGACGCTTTCCACATCTTGGATGACTCCTTCCGGTATGCACACGGAGTGCACATTGGCTTTCTTCCCGTCCTTAGCTGCCATATCACACGCCTAACATTAGAGCGCCCAATGACAAGCAATCCCACCCTCTGCGCTTGTCCGGACCTCTCAGGAAGATCGGCCACTACCGCAACCGACGAGGCCGCCCTTGCTGGCTCAGAAGTACTTTCAGCAGTGGGCAGCACCTCAAACCTGTTATGGAGGCACAAGGGTACAGCCTTACGGCCAGCACCAACTTTCATCTTCCGCCCAGGGATTCGCGACCCCGCCACGGTTCGCCAATCACCATCAGGCAAGTGTAGACCGGCATGGACGTCCGAATCAAGGGCACAGTGGCATCAGAGATCCCAGGCGATGCTACAGGATCCAGAGGCCCAAAAGCGCTCGCCTCGGCTGTCCCAATGTCACTGCGACCCAGGGCAACAGTTGGAACCTGTCACCCACAGCCAACACAGCTTCCAACTGTTTCCGGATGGTGGCCAATACCTCCTGAATCCGTATACAACAGGCGCAGTCCCTATCCATTCCTAACAATTTTTTTTCCTCTCTTTTATCCCACAAGCCATTCAAAAGAAACAGATGACTGATGACTACGCGAATTTACACTATACGAGTACTAAAACGTGATGCTACAACTCTCAAATACTATAATACTCCCGAAATTTGTGAACTAAACTATGCAAGTACCCAAAAACACGCAAAGAAATTAAGTATTAAACTATGAAACAAATAAGTGATCTAAGAGTACAACTTGCTGCTGGCTGCTGCTTGTCCAATGGCGGCCGGGAGCAAAAGAATTTCCACAGTCTTTCATCATTAATGGCTGAAACAAGTAAGTACACCCGTGTTACAATGTTTTTCTTTATAAAAAGGTTGAAACAGAGGTAAAAATTACTTTTATTTTACTAGTAATAGTATTTTTAATTTTACAGACAAATGAGGTAAGTACTGTGTATTTATGAAAGACTCTAAAATGTAGTATGTGACTAAAATGCTCTGTGTGTTTTCTTGCTTATTGGAATCAAGGAACTAAACCATAAGACCAAACAACTTCAGCCTAAAGAATTGACAGAACTGTCTAATCTGGGATGGGCTCACAGATCAGACATTTGACAAGAGTTTTTGCTTAGCAGTAATTGCACCCATGCTTGTTGAACTTACACTTGTTTGATGTTTTATTCTCATTTTGTTGTTTGCAGGAAACATGAATTTGACAGTGTGTTTGATGTGGATTAAAATGTTCATTGCTTTGTGTTTCAATATTCATGACAAATGAAATATTTCAAGTGATTTTTGTAAATATTTTTATTATGTGATCGCTAGGCACCAATTTGTGTTGTCATAATGTTCTTATACAAACTTGATTGTTGTGTTGTTAGGTACAAAATGGTGGTTTATGGCAGACACCAGTAGTACTAATAAAATCCAGTTAATGAAGCTCAGTGTCATGAGTTTTTTGATACATTGTACAAATGTGTTGCATACAACTCATCATCCCCACTTTGCACCACAAGAGGAGACCTCTTTGAGGGATCTTAAGGTAAATAACATCAGTTTGTGCAGTAAGATCTGCCACACCTACCAGTCCATTAGGTGTATAAACATTGAAACTCTTTCTGATTTTAATTACCATCTATCACAAATAAACAGAGACCCAGTTTATAGGATAAGTGATATAAATGGTAAATTTAACATTTTATAAAATGAATTTATCTCCTTGTTTGGAATGTCTTCTCCAAAAAGAACTGTTTAGAAGAACACTGAGGCTTTTTCTACTAAACCATGGGTTACAGAAGGAATCAAAGTTTCTTGCAGGACTAAGAGGGAATTACATGCCTCATTAAGATTGTCATATGATCCTCTTAAAAGATATTATTATAAACTGTACTGTAAAGTTTTAGAAAAGTGATAAACAAATCCAAAAGCTTTTATATTAAATCAAAAACTGATAGCTCTAAAAACAAAATTAAAACCATGTGGAATGTTATAAACAGAGTCTGGCAAAAAAATTAGAATGATAACATCATAGAGATAAGCCGTAATGACAAGGCAGTACATAATCATGTAGCAATTACTAATATATTTAACAATCATTCCTTAACTGCAACAGATCATGTGGGTTGTAAGGTTTCATTAAATATGGCCATGAATTTACTACAGAGAGCTGACCACAACGTGTATGAGCCAACTTGTACAGCTCCAGTCACCATTAGTGAAGTCAAAAATACAATCAAATCGTTAAAACCAAAAATTCAACAGGTATTGACAACATTTCATCGAATGTTTTAAAGCATTGTTGTTATTATATATAGATCAAGTCCTGTGCCACATTTTTAATGAACCTTTGCAGCAAGGTATTGTCCCAGAGAGATTGAAAATTGCTATTGTGAAACCACTTATTAAGAAGGGTGACAAAACTTATTTAACCAACTACTGTCCAATATCTCTATTAAGTTACTTCTCAAATATGTTAGAGAAAGTAGTCTACAAAAGGGTTGTAGAGTGGCTCACCATTCACAACATCCTCAACAAAAATAAATTTGACTTCCAAAAGAACAGATCAACAGAGCAGACTATTTTCTCTCACACAAATGAAATTCTTGAGTCACTAAATAACAAAATGTCACCTACTGTAATTTTCTGTGACTTGTCAAAGGCCTTTGAATGTGTTGACCACAGCATTTTCTTAAAGAAGGCCAATCTTTATGTTTTGAATGGTAGTACAGGTAGATGGAGTGAATGTATCTACACAATAAGAAGCAGGAGATGATACTAAATGGCTTTGATGGCTGGCCTGTCTCATCTGACTGGGGCATATTAAATGTGGAATGCCACAAGGATCCATTTTGGGCCTTTATCTTTGTCAACGATCTCCCACTATGTACAAACATTGAAAGCAAATTTACTCTTTCTGCTGATGGCACTACTATTATCCCTGAAAGTCAATCAGTCAGAGAACTAGTAAATAAAAGTAATACTGTCTTGTAGATGTCCTACATTGGTTTAAGTCTAATGGATTAACACTAAATATTGAAAAAAAACACAACCTATTCAATTTCATGCATCACCACAAGAAAATGAAGCAATCAACTTATACTGTGGCAGTGAAAATATATTACAGTGTGACACCTCTAAGTTTCTGGGCATTATAACTGATGACAAGTTAAACTGATCTGGACATATTCTAGATCTTCATAAAAGTCTACGTGTAGCAGTTTGTGCCCTGCGTGTAATTACCCCTCTTGGTGACATGAATGCTATCAAAACAGCTTACTTTGGCTATTTTCACTCCATCATGTCATGTGGTATAATTTTTTGGAGTAATCAACCTTTAGCCAAAAAGATCTTTACTGCACAAAAGAGAGCAATTAGAATCATGCATGGTGTTCATCCAAGATATTCTTGCAGAAACCTGTTCCGTAAGCTCTATACATTAGCCACCAAATGACAGTACTTATTTTCTTTGATGATTTTTGTCTTGAATAACCATTCTCTTTTTACATCCAATAATGCCTACCATTAACACAATACAAGGTCTATAACTGATTTACAGAGGGAACTAAAACAGCTAGGTATCATAAAAAAAGGTGTTCTTTATTCTGCCATAAGGCTCTTCAATTTTCTTCCATCTGATCAAAGCCCACATTAATTCCCCACCTACATTTAAATTTAAATTAAGAAAATACTTTATGGATAAGTTCTTCTGCTCTCTGCAGAGTAGGCCTAATCAGAGACTGTATTTGAAATGTTTTATTATATTTCCTGTTTATATTCTAGTCTCTGTTTATATTATGTTAGCTGTAATTCGTCTTTGCTGCCTAAGATGGTCGGTGTACGGATTTTCTTTCTCCTGTACCAACAGTTATTTTCAGTAGCGTACGTCATGGTTATTCGAACTGTTGTTGTTGTTGTTGTGGTCTTCAGTCCTGAGACTGGTTTGATGCAGCTCTCCATGCTACTCTATCCTGTGCTTTTGTTGATGTTCATCTTATATCCTCCTTTCAAGACACTGTCCATTCCATTCAACTGCTCTTCCAAGTCCTTTGCTGTCTCTGACAGAATTACAATGTCATCAGCGAACCTCAAAGTTTTTATTTCTTCTCCATGAATTTTAATACCTACTCCGAATTTTTCTTTTGTTTCCTTTACTGCTTGCTCAATATACAGATTGAACAACATCGGGGAGAGGCTACAACCCTATCTTACTCCCTTCCCAACCACTGCTTCCCTTTCATGCCCCTCGACTCTTATAACTGCCATCTGGTTTCTGTACAAATTGTAAATAGCCTTTCGCTCCCCGTATTTTACCCCTGCCACCTTTAGAATTTGAAAGAGAGTATTCCAGTCAACATTGTCAAAAGCTTTCTCTAAGTCTACAAATGCTAGAAACGTAGGTTTGCCTTTCCTTAATCTTTCTTCTAAGATAAGTCGTAAGGTCAGTATTGCCTCACGTGTTCCAGTGTTTCTACGGAATCCAAACTGATCTTCCCCGAGGTTGGCTTCTACTAGTTTTTCCATTCGTCTGTAAAGAATTCGTGTTAGTATTTTGCAGCCGTGACTTATTAAGCTGATAGTTCGGTAATTTTCACATCTGTCAACACCTGCTTTCTTTGGGATTGGAATTATTATATTCTTCTTGAAGTCTGAGGGTATTTCGCCTGTTTCATACATCTTGCTCACCAGATGGTAGAGTTTTGTCAGGACTGGCTCTCCCACGGCCGTCAGTAGTTCCAATGGAATATTGTCTACTCCGGGGGCCTTGTTTCGACTCAGGTCTTTCAGTGCTCTGTCAAACTCTTCACGCAGTATCATATCTCCCATTTCATCTTCATCTACATCCTCTTCCATTTCCATAATATTGTCCTCAAGTACATCGCCCTTGTATAGACCCTCTATATACTCCTTCCACCTTTCTGCTTTCCCTTCTTTGCTTAGAACTGGGTTTCCATCTGAGCTCTTGATATTCATACAAGTCGTTCTCTTATCTCCAAAGGTCTCTTTAATTTTCCTGTAGGCGGTATCTATCTTACCCCTAGTGAGATAGGCCTCTACATCCTTACATTTGTCCTCTAGCCATCCTTGCTTAGCCATTTTGCACTTCCTGTCGATCTCATTTTTAGACGTTTGTATTCCTTTTTGCCTGTTTCACTTACTGCATTTTTATATTTTCTCCTTTCATCAATTAAATTCAATATTTCTTCTGTTACCCAAGGATTTCTATTAGCCCTCGTCTTTTTACCTACTTGATCCTCTGCTGCTGTCACTACTTCATCCCTCAAAGCTACCCATTCTTCTTCTACTGTATTTAATACAGTTTATTTGAACTGTAGCTATCTAATTTTAGTTCACCCTTTAAGGTTATATTACCAGATTGCCACATTCTTGTCATTGTAGTAACGTTTGTTGTTTATCTATGAAGATGTAAACCTGACATCCTTGTGATTCATCACTATATGGATTCATGGAATTTGAAATAAATAAATAAATATCCAAAGAGTAGCAACAAAACTTGTTCCTTTTTGTTTCAGCCCATCCACCAGTTTCACAGAGGTGAAGAAGTTTTCAGTCGAGGAATGGCTGCGACAGTTCATAACGACATCATGACAAAGACCCTTGCTTGGATCACGAGTTTCATGTTTGACGTGGTAAGGGACTCAATTCAGGATATTGCACTCGACAGCATTGCAAAAAAGCCAGTATTTTACCCCATACTTGTCAGGTTTACTAGGCATGTACTGTATGAATGGACACCTGCACTTGCAAGGATACAGTCTCTCGTCGACAGTCATGTTCTCGCCTGGCTTGTAGCCGGCAATACAGTTGTCAGTAAATAGATTCCAAGGTAAAATTTATCTGTTTACTTACGTTACTTTCTTGATGACATAGAATCAAACGTAAGATGACTGCATATTTCCGCAAATCTGGTCCATGACATGCTGCTTTGAAATAAGTGAGGTCGCCACTTATTGTTCCATTACTCTTTGTATGAAATACCCCGAGCACCATAGAGTTATCCAATGAAAGTATCTAGTTCTTCCAGGCTTAGGGACCACTTATTATCACCAACTGTGCTGTGAGGCTTTTGCTCAGTGTTCTTTTTATGAGTTTCTAAATCGGTTTGCTGACACACAGCTGCAACGCAAGGAGTGGCGAGTCGTCTACAACATGTCTTTTGGCTGTTCCGTCGACCAGGATATTTCCCGTAACACATTCTGATTGCTTCGCCTACCTTCTGTGTCTGTCCTAGGGTAGAATCCGTAAATCCAACACCTAAAGAATATAAGAAACAAACCCATACATTAGATTGTCTGATCATTGGTTCAAAAACTTACATAGAATGGTCATGCTTTCGTTGTGCAAGAGGTAGCTCATCATCAGATGGATCAGAGTCCTCTTACTGTTCATTTGATGCGTCTGAACCAATTGGGTCAGCAGTTTCCACTGGAACAAAATCGTCGTCCATTTCCACATTCGTCTCACTACTGGATTCATCACTCGATTACATCGATGAAACATGCTCCAGATAGTAGAGAATCGCGGTCTACATAGGCCACGTCGTCTTGCCATCGTACCTTCGATGACGTGAACTCGCGAAAATAAACTGCAAGCCCATATCACTGGCGTCAGGACTGCCTCAGCCCGCCTGGCTTGTCCATAGACTGACAGAAAACTTCCGTTAAGGGCTACGCGCCTTGCATCCGCTATCGTGTAAGAGAAGTATTATCAGTGCTCCAGACAGCGGTGTAGGAGGGAGGGGGGGGGGGGCTTCCCCACTGTATAATATGCTACTCTGTAGCTTCCCAGTGTCCCTTCATAGGTCCACATGTCGCCAATTTCTAGAAAACGGAAAGCCGCGCAGATATGAAGGATCGCCCGACCTCAGATATCTTCGTATTTCACGTTCTTTTTGGCCCAGAGCGTCATAATACACTCCAACGTCTCGTGAATAACGTCGAGGCACGCCCAGAAACCATTTAGTGTCTGAAAACCGGTGTTACTGACATCAAATTGCATTAATGCCTATGGGTAAAAAATAACCCACATACTTTCGCATAACAGGTAAATGTTTCATACTTCTATGTGGTCTAGGGGGATGAAATTCTGGTGAACTGTACAACCCCACAAATGATGAAAAGTCAAAGGAGCGTTTGGTCCTGTGATGATTATGGAAAGGGCACGTGGTAGGGCCATCAAAAGTCCTCATGCACCAAAAATGACTCTCATGTACTTCTACTGTTAAAGGTTAACACAATAAAGTTAAAAACTATGTAGAAATCTCGAGGCATTGTAGCTCATAGCAGGTAAATTACCCAGACTATATTCTGCAGCCAATGCTGGTTTTAGGTTTAAAGAGACTAAACATTTGAAGTCTTAAGTCTCCAATACACCCCCCAGGGATTCCCATTTGATTTCCCGAAGCATTTCCGTAACACTTACGTGTTGTTCGAACCTACCAGTAACAAATCAAGCAGCCCGCCTCTGAATTGATTCAATGTCTTCCATCTGTTCGATCTGGTATGGATATCAAACACTCGAGCAATACTCAAGAAGAATAGGTCGCACCAGCGTCCCATAGGCGGTCTCCTTTACAGCTGAACCACTCTTTCCTAAAATTATCGCAATAAACGAAAGTCGATCATTTGCCTTCCCTACATCAGATGTCACATGCTCTTTCCATTTCATATCGCTTTGCAACGTTACGCCCAGATATTTAAATGACTTGACTATATCAAGCAGGACACTAGTAATACTGTAACCGAACATTACAGGTTCGTTCTCTCTAGTCATCCACATTAACCTGCATTTTTCCACATTTAGAGCTAGCTGTGCCATTCATCACACCAACTAGAAATTTTGTCTAAGTCGTCTTGTATCTTCCTACAGTCACTCAACTTCGATACCTTACCGTACACCACAGAATCATCAGCATGGGACTGATGACTTCCGATGTTAAGTCCTATAGTGCTCAGAGCCATTTTTTGAAACAGCCGCAGATTGCTCCCCATACTGTCCGCCAAATCATTTATGTATATGAAGAACAACAGCAGTCCTATCACACTTCCCTGGGCGTGCTCCTGGCGATATCCTTGTCTCTGATGACCATTCGCCGTCGAGGGCAACATAACCACTCACATATTTGTGAATTTATTCCATTTCCTCGTGCCTTCGTTAAGATTCTGCAGTGGACCACTGTTGCAATTGCTTCCAGGAAATCTGTTGTTGTTGTTGTTGCGGTCTTCAGTCTTGAGACTGGTTTGATGCAGCTCTCCATGCTACTCTATCCTGTGCAAGCTGCTTCATCTCCCGGTACCTACTGCAACCTACATCCTTCTGAATCTGCTTAGTGTAATCATCTCTTGGTCACCCTCTACTATTTTTACCCTCCACGCTGTCCTCCAATACTAAATTGGTGATCCCTTGATGCCTCAGAACATGTCCTACCAACCGATCCCTTCTTCTAGTCAAGTTGTGCCACAAAATCCTCTTCTCCCCAACCCTGTTCAATACCTCCTCATTAGTTATGTGATCTACCCATCTAATCTTCAGCATTCTTCTGTAGCACCACATTTCGAAAGCTTCTATTCTCTTCTTGTCCAAACTATTTATCGTCCACGTTTCACCTCCATACATGGCTACACGCCATACCAATACTTTCAGAAACGACTTCCTGACACTTAAATCTATACTCGATGTTAACAAATTTCTCTTCTTCAGAAACGATTTCCTTGCCATTGCCAGTCTATATTTTATATCCTCTCTACTTCGACCATCATCTGTTATTTTGCTCCCCAAATAGCAAAACTCCTTTACTATTTTAAGTGTCCCATTTCCTAATCTAATTCCCTCATCATCACCCGACTTAATTCGACTACATTCCATTATCCTCGTTTTGCTTTTGTTGATGTTCACCTTATATCCTCCTTTCAAGACACTGTCCATTCCGTTCAACTGCTCTTCCAAGTCCTTTACTGTCTCTGACAGAATCACAATGTCATCGGCGAACTTCAAAGTTTTTATTTCTTCTCCATTGACTTTAATACCTACTCCGAATTTTTCTTTTGTTTCCTTTACTGCTTGCTCAATATACAGATTGAATAACATCTGGGAGAGGCTACAACCCTGTCTCATTCCCTTCCCAGCCACTGCTTCCCTTTCATGTCCCTCGACTCTTATAACTGCCATCTGGTTTCTGTACAAATTGTAAATAGCCTTTCGCTCCCTGTATTTTTCCCCTGCCTTCTTCAGAATTTGAAAGAGAGTATTCCAGTCAACATTGCCAAAAGCTTTCTCCATGTCTACAAATGCTAGAAATGTAGGTTTTGCCTTTTCTTAATCTAGCTTCTAAGATAAGTTGTAGGGTCAGTATTGCCTCACGTGTTCCCATATTTCTACGGAATCCAAACTGATCTTCACGAGGTCGGCTTCTACCAGTTTTTCCATTCGTCTGTAAAGAATTTGCGTTAGTATTTTGCAGCCGTGACTTATTAAACTGATAGTTCGGTAATTTTCACATCTGTCAAGGCCTGCTTTCTTTGGGATTGGAATTATTATATTCCTCTTGAAGTCTGAGGGTATTTCGCCTGTCTCATACATTTTGTTCACCAGATGGTAGAGTTTTGTCAGGACTGGCTCTCCCAAGGCTGTCAGTAGTTCTAATGGAATGTTGTCTACTTCCGGGGCCTTGTTTCGAATTAGGTCTTTCAGTGCTATATCAAACTCTTCACGCGGTATCGTATCTCCCATTTAATCTTCATCTACATCCTCTTCCCTTTCTATAACATTGCCCTCAAGTACATCGCCCTTGTATAGTCCCTCTATATACTCATTCCACCTTTCTGCTTTCCCTTCTTTGCTTAGAACTGGGTTTCCATCTGAGCTCTTGATATTCATACAAGTCGTTCTCTTATCTCCAAAGGTCTCTTTAATTTTCCTGTAGGCAGTATCTATCTTACCCCCAGTGAGATAAGCCTCTACCTCCTTACATTTGTCCTCTAGCCATCCCTGCTTAGCCATTTTGCACTGACAGTCGATATCATTTTTGAGACGTTTGTATTCCTTTTTACCTGCTTCATTTACTGCATTTTTATATTTTCTCCTTTCATCAATTAAATTCAATATTTCTTCTGTTGCCCAAGGATTTCTACTAGCCCTCGTATTTTTACTACTTGATCTTCTGCTGCCTTCACTATTTCATCCCTCAAAGCTATCCTTTCTTCTTCTACCGTATTTCTTTCCCCCATTCCTGTCAATTGTTCCCCTATGCTCTCCCTGAAACTCTGTACAACCTCTGGTTCTTTCAGTTTATCCAGGTCCCATCTCCTTAAATTCCCACCGTTTTGCAGTTTCTTCAGTTTTAATCTACAGTTCATAACCAATAGATTGTGGTCCGAGTCCACATCTGCCCCTGGAAATGTCTTACAATTTAAAACCTGGTTCCTAAATCTCTGTCTTACCATTATATAATCTATCTGAAACCTGTCAGTATCTCCAGGCTTCTTCCATGTATACAACCTCCTTTTATGAATCTTGAACCAAGTATTAGCTATGATTAAGTTATGCTCTGTGCAAAATTCTACCAGGCGGCTCACTCTTTCATTTCTTACCCCCAATCCATACGTTTCCTTCTCTTCCTTTTCCTAATATCGAATTCCAGTCACCCATGACTATTAAATTTTCGTCTCCCTTCACTATCTGAATAATTTCGTCATCTGCAGAGCTAGTTGGCATATAGACTTGTACTACTGTAGTATGCATGGGCTTTGTGTCTATATTGGCCACAATAATGCATTCACTATGCTGTTTGTAGTAGCTAACCCGCACTCCTATTGTTTTATTCATTATTAAACCTACTCCTGCATTACCCCTATTTGATTTTGTATTTATAACCCTGTATTCACCTGACCAAAAGTCTTGTTCCTCCTGCCGCCGAACTTTGCTAATTCCCACTATATCTAACTTTAACCTATCCATTTCCCTTTTTAAATTTTCTAATCTACCTCTGCGATTAAGGGATCTGACATTCCACGCTCCGATCCGTAGAACGCCAGTTTTCTTTATCCTGATAAGGACGTCCTCTTGAGTAGTCCCCGCCCGGAGATGCGAATGGGGGACTATTTTACCTCCGGAATATTTTACCCAAGAGGACGCCATCATCATTTATCCATGCCCTCGGGAAAAATTACAGCCGTAGTTTCCCCTTGCTTTCAGCCGTTCGCAGCACCAGCACAGTAAGGCCGTTTTGGTTAGTGTTACAAGGCCAGATCAGTCAATCGTCCAGACTGTTGCCCCTGCAACTACTGAAAAGGCTGCTGCCCCTCTTCAGGAGCCATACGTTTGTCTGGCCTCTCAACAGATACCCCTCCGTTGTGGTTGCACCTACGGTACGGCTATCTGTATCGCTGAGGCACGCAAGCCTCCCCACCAACGGCAAGGTCTCTGGTTCATGGGGGGCCAGGAAATCTATAAACAGGAAATCTGCTTGTTGCACTTCATCCGTAGTTTACGGTATATCATGTGAAGGGCAACCTGAGTTTCGCACGAACGATGCTTTCCAAAACTATGTTGATTCATGGACGTAAGCTTTTCAGTCTCAAGAAAGTTTACTACATTCGAACTGAGAATATGTTCAAGGATCTTGCAGCAAACCGAAGTTAGGAGCCCGTTCTTTTGCTCTTCTTATCTGTTGGAGTCACCTCCACTTTTTTTCCAGTCGCTCGGGACTTGGTGCTGGGCGAGAGATTCACGACAAGTGCAAGCTAGGTAAGAGGTCAGTGCCGCAGAGTACTCTTTGTAAAACAGAATTGAGATTCCATCTGGCCGCGAGGGATTAGCCGAGCGGTCTGGGGCGCTGCAGTTATGGACTGTGCGGCTGGTCCCGGCGGAGGTTCGAGTCCTCCCTCGGGCATGGGTGTGTGTGTTTGTCCTAGGATAATTTAGGTTAAGTAGTGTGTAAGCTTAGGGACTGATGATCTTAGCAGTTAAGTCCCATAAGATTTCATGCACATCTGAACATCATTCCATCCAGACTTGGTGATTTATTTCTTTTCAAATCTTTCAGTTCTTTCTCCACGCCAGGGATGCTTATTACTATGTCATCCATACAGGAGTCTGCCTGATGACGGTATGTTATACCGTTCTCCTGTGTGCACGATTTCTTGAACGTGAAATTTAAACCTCGGCTTTCGTTTCCTGTCTTCAACTGCCACACAAGACTGGTCAACAGGGGACTGAATGGAAGCCTTAGACTCGCTTAGCGATTTTACATAGGACCAGTATTTTCTCGTGTTCTCTGCCAGATCTTTCGCTAAGGTATGACGTTGGTAGTTGTTATTTGCTTCGCGCATACAGCTTTTCACAGATGCACGGATCTATACTACCTTTGCTTGCCGTCATCTGTGTATTCTCTTTTGAACCGGGAGTGCAACACCCTCTGCTTCCTCAGCATTTTCTGAATTTTTTCATGGTGGTTCTTTTCCGTCTTTAATCCATTTACTAGGCACATAATTCTCCAGACCATGATTTAAAATCTGCTTAAACTTTGCCCTTAATTTCTTTACATCCATCTTACTGGAACTGGGTGATGTCAGTTCGCTGTATAAGTGAATGCTAACAACTTCTTATGTGCTCTACCTAGTAGAAACACTCCTCTAGCCTTCTTGACTGATTTATCAACTTTCGTAACCAATGTTGCTAGAATGACATCGTGACCGCTAATCCCCGTTTCCATACTGACATTGTCGATAAGGTCCGGCCTATTTGTAGCTACAAGATCCAAGATATTTCCATTCCGTGTAGGCTGCCAAGCTAGTTGTTCAAGACAGTTTTCAGAAAACGTGTGCAGAAGTATTTCGCATGACTATCTGTCTGTACTCTCCGCAGTGAATTCATAGACATCCCAATCTACAGTCAGTAGGCTAAAGTCGTCTCCAACTAGTATTGCATGATTTGGGTATTTCCGTGCTACTGACCGTAGGCTTCCTGTTAATGACTCTAGAATTGCCACAGCGGACTCGGGTGGCAGGTAAAAACATCCAACAATTAACTTGGTTTCACCTACGCCTGTTATATGCAACAAGATAACTTCACTGTTATTAGTTATGTTTCCGGACATATTGTATGTCACCTATGACACTGTTGCTCGTTTAACACCACACAGGGGTCACGTGTAGGGTAATTTAGGACATACCTACGGACGTGAGCAACGATCGACCCCCATGCCACTGGTTACCTGTACTGAGTCACATCCCTCCACCTCGCTTAAGGCGGAAACAAGCTCTACTGAGGGAGGCCAGGAAACTCTCTGCATAACCCTCTCTACCACTGCAACAGGAATTCTGTCATCCGCCACAGCAACGATTGCGATCAAGAAGACCAGCAAGTGTTACTACAGGACAACTCAGCGCGGATGGTTTTGATCTAAATGAAATCTGGAAGCATGAATGGTCAACAAAAACATTGGGAACAAGAGCCCATCACCTTGATCCCACAAAGAAGCTAAAAGGTTTTGACCTATCGAGGAACCTCTGGTGCCGCCCCAACAGGTTAAGGACTGGACATAGTTGTTGTAGCTACTTTAGGTACAAATGGGGCTGGATCAGTTCACCAATGTGTGAATGTAATCAAGAAGAGCAGACAATTGAACATTTAGTCTAACGCTGTCCACTTCATTCATACCCTGGAATTTCTGATGGCTTGTTCACTCTCACACCCAACTTAATTAATTGGTTGAAAAACACGGACTTTAAGGTTTATCATATTTGTTTTGCCTTGTATCAACTGAATATTGTATAAAATCACCATACGATGAAATAAAAATAAACTTTACTGTCCCACTCAACTTTGACCTCAATAGACACAATATTTTTGTCAACTGCAGTGAACACTCCCCCTCCTATGGTTGATAAACTTCACTGTCCCACTCAACTTTGACCTCAATAGACACAATATTTTTGTCAACTGCAGTGAACACTCCCCCTCCTATGGTTGTAATCTGTCTTTCCAATATATGTTCCACAACTCGCTAAATATTTCAGAGCTTTACATCTTTAGTTTCAGCCAGTTCTCGGTCCCAAGAATAATCTGACTGTGATAACTTTCCTGGTGAGCAGTAAATTCGGAAACTTTATTACGAATACTTCGATAGTTCGCTGATAAAATTTTGACACTCGAAGTATCTTTACACTGAACGCCGTCTGGCTTCTCTTGCTGCGTATCGACTGGCGAGTGTTCGTCAGAACACCTCAAACTACAATCTAGCCTAAAAAAAACCCTCATGTGCACTCCACAAGTAAACTGCTACTCTAGTAGCTGCTTCCTTTATGTAGTGCTCCCCTGACCTATCAAGTGGACGCCTACAAATCCATACACGACGACGCAGCCCTAGAAATTTGCAGCCAAGACTGCCACAGAGTCGACGAAGCCTATGGCTGAGGCCCTCCACTGGGCTCCAAACCAAAGGACTCCGCTCAACTCCGGGAACAATGCGAGCTCTGCTTGCACTCTGCGTGGGGCCAGCAGCTTCACCATCTCCGCCAGCCCCCTGAATGGACTCAGGATGGCCTCAAGACCCACGCGACAGTCACCCTATAGGCTCAATAGTTACAGGCAAGGCCACCTCCACATCCCAGATGAGGCCCTCCAGCAGGACGATTGTGACGAAACATGAGAGGACGACAGCTGCAGAAGTCAATACACAACTGAATGTTGCAATCAGATCACTGTCAGCACCAAAACAACACTAAAGGAGATCCACAAGTTTGGAATTGCTGGAGGCGTTGGAATTTCAAAACCACTCATCTCATCAGTGATGCAAAGGCCCATAAATGGAAAACTTGGTGCCGAAGCCATAAAACCTGGACTATGGAGCAACGGGAGGCTGTCATTTGGTCGGATGAGTCTTGTTTCACATTTTTTCGACATTTGGCCGAATTTACGTCCAAAGAGTGAAACATGGCAGGGGTTTGATGATGATTTGAGCAGCCATATCGTGGTGTTCCATGGGTCCCGTGGTTTTTCTGCAAGGTAGCTTTACTGCCAAGGATTTTATGACCATTTTGATTGATCAGCTCCATCCCAGGACACAATTTTTGTCCCCCAGTGGTGATGCTGCGTTCCAAGAGGACAGAGCGCCTGTTAACAAAGTTTGCATGGTCCAAGACTGGTTTTGTGATGACCCATCTCCTCTGGCTATCAGTCATCAGATCACCGTGTTAGTGAGTCTTTGTGGTCTACTTTTGGAGAGAAGGGTGCGTGGTCACTATATATCTCCATCACCGTTATCTGAACTTGACACTATTTTGCAGGAAGAATGGTATAAGATGCCCATGAAAAACACGCAGGACCTGTATGTATCTATTCCGAGACGACTGAAAGCTGTTTTGAACTCCAGTGGTTCTTGTACAGCGTATATTGAGTTCCGTAACTCACTTTCTACCCCAAGTGCCATCTAACAGCATTTTGTAAACCGGACAGGTCAGTCTGTCCAGTATAATCCGCTCCCTGTCGGTAAATATTGTAACTTTGTCTGTGCAGAATAGGGCTTTCCAGGTCCTTTGTTCAAGACAGTATCGTCGAACACCATTGAGAGCGGTTGCCTCAGTTAGCCTGGAGGCAGTGCGGCGAGCAGACCTATATATTGACTAGCCAAGGGGCCCAGTTCGTGGGTACCTTGAAAAGGATTACTCAATATCACTTGTAATGTAATAAGGAATAAAGTATTTTCGCGTGTCCTCTCGTACTGCACACTCCGAACTTAAATGTACAAGTGCAGGACCAAAGGCCTGCAGGTGAACTGCGTACATTCTTTGGTCCTCCGGGTCGGATACGTGAGCACGCGGAATAGGTACGTTCTCGCACCTGTTTGTTCTGGTATTCATGAATATTTAAAAAACCGTGAGAAACTGACCACGTGTGAACCGCACACTTTCTGGTTTCGACAGCAAGCGTTACCGAGCGTTCCGAGGCCGGTTCGGGACGTCGATAACAGCCCTAGCATTTAATGTATCCCGTCGAACGCGAACTACGGAGTGACGTCATCTGCTCCCGCCGAAACTTCGCGTCATCTGAGACCTTTGCCTCCTGTGGGCCACCTGCAAGCGTCTGAGACGTCACTGCTGTCCCACTTCGCCCCGACTGCAACCTGGGGGTGCAGTTGTTGGCTCCCTGTTTCTAGGATTCTTCTGAAAGGACACGATTAGTCAAACAGAGGGGGGGTTGCAAGGACCGCTCTCGCACGTTTGGGGAGTTTTTGCAGACTAAAGATAGTTCTAGCACTGAAACGTTGGAATCAAAATTTCGCAGATTGACATGGGTTCAGAATGAGACTGAGTCGTCTCAAGGTCGGCTGGGAACTGAAGATGAATCCACGGATCACTGTAAGGACAGGAAGAAATTCGAGGATTCCTGGAAATTCATTGAATCCACTATTAAGTGTTTAATAAAAATGCATGCTAAGCTACCACAACCTGTGGAATCGAATCCGGACAGCAGTGTCAGTGCTTTGAATCTACCTGCTATTTATGTTGTTTTTTTAATCTCATTATGAGTAATAATTCAATTGATGACATCCAAAAATTTCATTACCTAATTTCCTCTTTGCGGGGTGAATAAAAGGAGCTACTGAAACTTTTATCTGTCCTATTAGAAAATCTATCCATTGCTTGGGGCCTTTTTGTGCAGAGGTACGACAATCCCAAAATATTTGCAGCCATACATGCAAAGGCTTTTAATGACTCTTAAGCTGGCGTCCCACTTCATGAAGTCATTTTTTCGGAAGCGCTTTGGTTGGTTTGCGACCCACAGACCGTCATGCGTGCGATTTAAAATGTCTGGGTCCACATTCAACACACTGAATCAATTGACAGATTTTTTGTACGCAAAATGTCAGGCTCTTGAGCTGATCAGATTCAGGGACATCACCTCAAAGGATTACAGGGAAATGCCAGTAACTCATATCAAACGAGGCGTGTGAGAAAGGCTCATCTGCCTAATGCGGATGTTGAGGAGGCGTGTCAATTTTGTAATGAACCGCAAGCTATCAACAAACGCAAGGTGTTTCCAGCGTTAATATTGGCGAGTTTGGGGGATTTATAACAAGAAATAAGCTTTGGTTTTGTGCATGTGCCCTGGTCGCTTCTTGAGAAAGAACAATATTGCTCCTTGTAAGAAAGTGTAGACAGCAATCTTCTAGGGTGCTCCTAGACAGTGCAAGCCAATTGTCTATTTCCAGGGGCGTGCCAAAGAAACTAAAACCGAGAAAAATAGCCATTCCCAGAGAATAGTATAAACAATAGCCACGCTAATTCTGTGTAACATATTTGTACGGTTGATGTGTCTTCCAGTCTTAATGATTCTCGCATTATAACCAATTGTGCTGTTGTGGACAATGTCAACAATGAGTTATCATCTAACTGCATAGACACAACAGCTTGGAGAATTCCGTCTGTTCTGCGTCTAGCTGATCTTGACATCTATGTGTCTGCCAGAACAGGGGGGGGGAGGCAGATGTTTTCTTTGATATCTTGGGCAAGGGAGATTAGCAAAGTCAAAGCACCCCATGCTGATCGAAACAAAATTTGGTTGGATTTTATCAGGTAGAATTTCTCCAACTCCACGCAAGGCTGTGTGCAAGCAATATAAATCGTGTGAGACACACATTCAGCAGTGTACAGCTAATGATGGAAATCGCAGATTTGTTGGCCAGTTTGTTGAATCACGACAGTCCTCTCGACGACTGGAACATCTGGTATTTAAAGGGGAACCATCTTGACGCCTATCCTGAGCCCTCTGCTCTCTTGCAGAGATGGTAACTTGTACAAAGGGTGAATGATTCTTCGGGAGAGGTGGCCTGCAGCAACACAGCTTTGAACATGGGAAGGAGCGTAGCATGGCAGTGCCACATCGGTAATCTCGGCTTAGTCCGGAGGCTGGGTCTCATACATCAGCTGTTTCATGTTAGTGATAAAAGTGTTCGTATGGTGATGCTGGAAACTGCCACTGGCGGATTAAAAAGGCCTGTTAGCGAAATTGCTTCCCCTGCCCAAGCAGTGAACCAGTGATGTGTTCCCTCTCATAAAAGCCCATCTCCAAACTGCTGTTTACAGCAACAAAATTTTAATTCATAATATCAGCTTGAGAAACTGTTTTTTTCTATGGACTGACTGTTGTCAGTGTTGATTTCCTAAGTTTCATAGGCAGTGTGAAAGTAACATTTTTATTGCTTTTGTGTCTGGAATGTTAGTACCTTTAATATCTCTAATGCAGTGTGGCATTAATATTTATTGTTTTTTATGTCTTACTTCTTAGTATCCTTCATGTTTCATATTCAGTATCACAGTAATATTTAGTTGGTTTTGTGTATCCTGATTGTCAGTGTATTTCACTTTATATATCTTGATATTGTGTCTAGTTATATTTTTGTTTTCATTGTTTGGAATTAACGTTTCCATTTTTTCCTTGTTAAATTCATGTTTATCAAAAATGGTTCAAATGGCTCTGAGCACTATGGGACTTAACTGCTGTGGTCCTCAGTCCCCTAGAACTTAGAACTACTTAAACCTAACTAACCTAAGGACGTCACACACATCCATGCCCGAAGCAGGATTCGAACCTGCGACGGTAGCGGTCACGCGGTTCCAAACTGTAGCGCCTAGAACCGCTCGGCCACTCCGGCCGGCTCATGTTTATCCCGTAAAATAAGATGGCTCATTTTAGAGTGAGGATATGCTGAGACCCATAACTCATTTGCCAGTCCAAATGCCATCAAGTGGCGTTTTGAAAACCGAGCAAGTCATCTGTCCAGCATAACTCGTCCCCCTGTCGGGAAATATTGTGTTTCCAGATCCTTTGTTCACGCAGATACTGCCCAGCATCAGTCGAGTGCAGTTGCCTGGGGTAGCCTGCAGATACTGCAGCGACTAGATGTATGTGTCGACCATCCAAGGGCTGCAGCTCGCGGGCACGTTGTAAAGTATTTACTGAATATCACCTTGCGTAGTTGTAAAGTGATTTGGAGTAAAGCACTGTCGCGTCAAGTTTGTGTTCTGTCTCATCATTGTGGAGTGATAAGAAGGGAAGGGCGGTGAAAATCAAATGGCTCCAAGCACTATGGACCTTAACATCTGAGGTTCAAATGGTTCAAATGGCTCTGAGCACTATGGGACTTATCATCTATGGTCAACAGTCCCCTAGAACTTAGAACTACTTAAACCTACCTAACCTAAGGACATCACACACATCCATGCCCGAGGCAGGATTCGAACCTGCGACCGCAGCAGCAGCGTGGTTCCGGACTGAAGAGCCTAGAATCGCTCGGCCACAGCGGCCGGCTGGAGGGCGGTGAGAACTCTCTCGCTACACACTCCAAACTTAAATGTAGCAGTGCAGGACCAGAGGCCTGCTAGTAAACTGCGTGCTCCTTATTAGGCATGGTACTGTTATGTGTGGCGTTCACATATTTCTGTCTACCACCTGCATTTTGCAGCGAATGAGGCCAAAATTAGAATAGAAGTAAGGCACAAGAGGTTCAATTTTAAAAAAAAAAGTAGCTTCAGTATTTCGGTTGAAAGAGGAGCTAAGAAGATTAAACACACAAAAGACTTACGTGCCTCTCTGTGTACCACTATTCACTGACCATCTCGTTTAGATATCTACAGCCGTTCACGAGATAAAAGGGGTGTCCGATCTTACGCCACACACACACACATTATGTTTAGTGTTAATCAGCCAAAGCTTGCGCCCATCTTGTGTAGTGAGCAGTTCTAGATATCGGAACGAGAGTTTCGGTAGATGATAGTGCGTAGAGGGGCGCGTGGATTTGCTGTATATTTAATCTTAACTCCTGTGCCAGCCGAGATATTGAAGTAAGCATGGTTACTGTAAATGGGTTGATGTAATTTTTTTAACTGCATTCGAAAACTCCAGAAAAAACGAGTACAGCTTGTTGACGTCGACGTTGAAACTTCGCGCCAAAGCATTCGAGAAGTATGCTAAAATTCGAAGATAAGGTGGCCGGAATGGGCTATTGGGTGTAAACACCGCTCTCATATCTGGCTATGTCGTTATATGAAGCAGGAAGACGGACTTATCTACGGAGATAAAACGTGTTTCTTCTTGGCCGTACTTTATACGAAATTGATACAAGGTCAGCTACAGTTCTTTAAATTGAACAGTGTACTAACTTCTACTGTATCAGTATGGCCATATAAGATACTACTTGAGATATGTGCACGTACTCATTTTTAAGAGAAGAGCTTTTGTGGAAACAAGTAAACTGCAGAAATGCCTTGTGCAACAACGGAACTTGGCATTAAAGGCCCAATCGGCGAAATTTACACCACACTAGCGGGTTCCGGTTGCCTTTCCTTCCTGCGTCCCTGACGCGCTGCATGTTTCTAGAAGCCGTTCACATGGATTACGCCACATGCGGACAGGACAATTGACCTGACGAAACAACGAACGTAATTTATCCGACCAGACGGCACGCTTCCTTTGATCACCGATCCACTCTCGATGACCCCGCGGCCCCTGCAGTCGAACTTGAGGATGTGTTCGGGTGAACATGGGAACAAGTAGGCTGGGCCTGCAGTGGAACCATATTCGTCCATCTAGCTGTACGGGCATACAGACGCACACGACTGACTAATCCTACGGCCTGTAGCAGGTCTGTCCCGCGTCCGCTGCACACGACCAAGTCGGGTGGATCCCAGTGAAATGAGATTCGTCCAACGTAGTTGCTGGTTTTACCTCGGTGTGTTTCTTACTTAACCCTAAAACACTAAATCGCGGGAAAATGTTACTGTTAGTTTTTGTTTTTTGTTAGTGTTGTGGTAAGTTCCTATGGGACGAGACTGCTAAGGTCATCGATCCCTAGGCTTACACACTACTTATTCTAACTTAAACTAACTTACGCTAAGGACAATACACACACCCATGCACGAGGGAGGACTCGAACCTCCGATGGGGGCGAACCGCGCGAACCGTGGCAAGGTGCCTTGAGACCGCGTGGCTAACCCGCGCGGCACACTGTTAGTTAATTTGTTGTTGATGCACTAGTTAATTACAGTTATAATGTCTCCAATGATATGCCACATACAAAATAAGCACGACATCTCCCGTTTTACACCCTATACTGACAATACCAGATCGGCGAGTACTGCGAGTTGGTACCAACGGCGATCGTAAATTTTGCAAGTGTTTAATAATAAAAGGTTAATTACAAACTGTAGATTTTGAGAAGCTTATATGTCTTGTGAATGAGAACAGATCAGTGTGGGATATGCATAACACGAAGTTTCACCACCGCTACTTACCGAGAAAACCATGGTTAATACACTACTGGCCATTAAAATTGCTACACCACGAAGATGACGTGCTACAGACGCGAAATTTAACCGACAGGAAGAAGATGCTGTGATATGCAAATGTTTAGCTTCTCAGAGCATTCACACATGGTTGGCGCCGTTGGCGACACCTACAACGTGCTGACACGAGGAAAGTTTCCAACCGATTTCTCACAACAAACAGCAGTTGACCGGCATTGCCTGGTGAAACGTTGTTCTGATGCCTCGTGTAAGGAGGAGAAATGCGTATCATCACGTTTCCGACTTTGATAAAGGTCGGATTGTAGCCTATCGCGATTGTGGTCTATCGTATCGCGACATTGCTGCTAGCGTTGGTCAAGATCCAATGACTGTTAGCAGAATATGGAATCGGTGGGTTCAGGAGGGTAATACGGAACGCCGTGCTGGACCCCAACGCCCTTGTATCACTAGCAGTGGAGATGACAGGCATCTTATCCGCATGGCTGTAACGGATCGTGCAGCCACGTCTCGATCCCTGAGTCAACAAATGGGGACGTTTGCAAGACAACAACCATCTGCACGAACAGTTCGACGACGTTTGCAGCAGCATGGACTATCAGCTCGGAGACCATGGCTGCGGTTACCCTTGCTGCATCACAGACAGGAGCGCCTGCGATGGTGTACTCAACGACGAATGGCAAAACGTCATTTTTTCGGATGAATCCTGGTTCTGTTTACAGCATCACGATGGTCGCATCCGTGTTTGGTGGCATCGCGGTGAACGCACATTGGAAGCGTGTATTCGTCATCTCCATACTGGCGTATCACCCGGCGTGATGGTATGGGTTGCCATTGGTTACACGCATCGGTCACCTCTTTTTCGCATTGACGGCACTTTGAACAGTGGACGTTACATTTCAGATGTGTTACGACCCGTGGCTCTACCCTTCATTCGATCCCTGCGAAACCCTACATTTCGGCAGGATAATGCACGACCGCATGTTGCAGGTCCTGTACGGGCCTTTCTGGATACAGAAAATGTTCGACTGCTGCCCTGGCCAGCACATTCTCCAGATCTATCACCAACTGAAAACGTCTGGTCAATGGTGGCCGAGCAACTGGCTCGTCACAATACGGCAGTCACTACTCTTGATGAACTGTGGTATCGTGTTGAAGCTGCATGGGCAGCTGTACCTGTACACACCATCCAAGCTCTGTTTGACTCAATGCCCAGGCGTGTCAAGGCCGTTGTTATGGCCAGAGGTGGTTTTTCTGGATACTGATTTCTCAGGATGTATGCACCCAAATTGCGTGAAAATGTAATTACAAAAATGGTTCAAATGGCTCTGAGCACTATGGGACTAAACATCTATGGTCATCAGTCCCCTAGAACTAAGAACTACTTAAACCTAACTGACCTAAGGACATCACACAACACCCAGTCATCACGAGGCAGAGAAAATCCCTGGCCCCGCCGGGAATCGAACCCGGGAACCCGGGCGTGGGAAGCGATGTAATTACATGTCAGTTCTAGTATAATATATTTGTCCAATGAATACCCGTTTATCATCTGCATTTCTTCTTGGTGTAGCAATTTTAATGGCCAGTAGTGTAGTTGCAGAGCACAAGAGGTGGAAGGTCAGTCGAAAAGCTAATCATTACTTAGCAAAAAACATAATATTGCGCTATCAGATTTACTGAATACGTGACACTTTTTAATCGAAAGTATTATAGACTTACGACACGTACAGTGTCATTCAGAAAATTTCTATTAACTTTATTTGAAAACAAAATTGAGGAGAACACATTCAACCTTGTGTCTACCCTATATAAATAGTATTCTCTAAAATACCTAAACCGATTTCATTTATGCACTTTTCTCCTGCGCAAAATAATGTCATAAGTTTGTCTCTGATGGAATACGCTGCTCTGAGAAAACTGCTTTAGCCGACTGAAGCGTACCTCTGTCGACTGTGTTAGCTAGCAAGTGAATGCAGCTGATGGTTCTTCCCCTTCTCGTCAATTACGATGCTGTATAATAAACATACACATTTGACGATACTGTCAACGTTATCAGACTTTTCAACTCCGGTATTTCTTTGTAGCAATCTCTACTTTCTATTCATTATTCCAAGTGCACATTATATCACTTGTCAAAAGTTAGAAAGACGCTTGTTGAAAATTGATGCATTGGTCTAAGTTTTGACACTGTTAATGGTCTCATCAGGTTAAATCCCTCGCGGATAGCCTCATCGACCAAGAAAACGAGGTATCACAGTGCTTGTTCCTTGAAGAGGGCAGCGACGTCCGGCACATAGTTCTTCTTAAAGTTTCTTAGAAAAGCTCGAATGAGACAAAACATCACCGTCGCTCCTTTTGTCAAATGTCCCTGCGTGTGTAGATAGAAACTTGTGACCTGGACCAGCTACAGCATGCAAGACAATAAATTAAAAAAGAAAATCCTGCTTGTTATTTCTGAACATGCTACCAGAATGACGTGGATTCTTTATTCTCACATGCTTCCCATTTATGCACCACAGACAGTTCCGAAACTCTCATTTCTCCCAAAAAAGCTACGTTTGGTCTGACATCGTATCTTTGGGGAAAGGTATATAGAAAGCATGCAAACCTTCCCAAATTGCTTGGCAAGTTTCCTTCACTATTCGCCCAATTGCAACGTTTGATATTCTAAATGGATATTCCAATATTTTGAAGGAATCGGTTGCCAGATATCTGAAACAAACAACAGCATATGCTGCTTAACGCTTTGTCAGAGTACTCACCTCGAGACAATCAAGATGACAGAAGCCATCATCTCTTGATAGTGACGACCAGGTGCTCCATGGAAATACTGTATAGTTTCCGCCTCACCACCCGACGCAAAACCCAACGGCATGACTAAAGACTGCAATGCACTGTTACTCGTTGATGATATTGTTCATGAAAGAGTCAGGTGCCTTATTTGTGATGTCTTAAATTCCTTATCTAGTCATCAACTTATTTCACTTTCTTTTATTTCAACTCTATAAAGAAGAAATGGTATGATATAAGGAAGGTTTTTCGGTGGGAATACAACAAATTTACACAAAGAAGGAATGGAGACGAGGCACCAAGCAGTTCAGTTGCCTCTCGACTGACGCTGCTGGCTGTGTGTCGGACGTTCCTCGCATGCAGTGGACGAACTTCAGCGATCGGCCGTAGTTGTACGACCATTCGGACATCCTGTAGGTCGGACGAATATTGCCCAGTGGACGGCCAGGCGTAGGGATCGTTTTTTGCGGAGCCCCATATGCAACAATGTACGCGGAACGATGTGCCCAGGTAGCCCATGTGCCTGCACCGGTATTGTACTCTTGCAGCACTTACGCCCCATTTCAGCCCACTGTTTATCATATTCTATCGTACAGTGTATGAAGACTCGCGCTGTTGCAAATTAGGGATCAATAAATATCAGTAAAATACCCCACCCCACAAATAAACGACAAATGCGCGGAGAGCGTGAGAGTGAAGCCGAGTCGTGATGAAGTTTGCATAGAAAGCTGTGATTCACATAAAATTAAAACGGCAGTGAAAATCCGATGATGCTTTGCGCTGTGTCTCTGTCACGCCCGTTGATCGCGTCACGTCGCACGTTTCAGTTCTGGGTTCCGAGCGGTCAGTGGGCACTTAAAGATGCTTAGAACAAAAGCATCCTGCCAAGTGTGAAGTGCGTGCTGTCGTTTGATGTCTTCATGTTTAGAGGTTCTTCCTGTTTTCGTGCGACCCACATAACATAACTGTCATGCATGACAGCAAAGTGTGGCAAAGGTACAGGAACTTTGAAGAACAGCGTACAGACGTTCATGATGCAGGCGGTCGGGCACAGCAACGAGTGTCAGGTGAAGATATTCAGCGAGTGGATCAGGCGATTCGAGAAAATCGTCTATGGAGGGCAATTACAATAAGCAAATATGGATGTTGAAATCCGGCACTGTCCTTCTTCACGACAGTACTCAGCAACAAAGAAGCTCCTGCAGCGTTTTCGATGGGAAGTGTTTGATCACCCACCATACAGCCTGCACTTGTGGCTCATTCTGATTTTCACCACTTTCCTCACATGACTCACTGGCTGTGAGGACAGCATTTTGGCACAGACAACGAGCTACAGACCAGCACGGAGAATTGGAGGAAAGCACAGGTGGCTGTTTTCTATAAAGAGGGTACTGGAAAGATGGTACAACGCAACGAAAAATGTACAAATCGCAGCGGCAACTACGTAGAGAAGTAGCTGGAAGGTGTAGCAAACTGATAGAAATAAAACATTTTTTACTTTCGCGATCGATCGGACCTTGAAACATAAATTACCCTTGTGTTTACCGCCGGCCGAGGTGGCCGAGCGGTTCTAGGCGCTACAGTCTCGAACCGCGCGACCGCTACGGTCACAGGTTCGAATCCTGCCTCGGGCATGGGTGTGTGATGTCCTTAGCTTAGTTAGGTTTAAGTAGTTCTAAGTTCTAGGGGACTGATGACCTCAGAAGTTAAGTCCCATAGTGCTCAGAGCCATTTTTTTGAACCTTGTGTTGGTGCAGAGTTCCAACTATGTTGACGATGTTATCCAGACTGAACAGTTTATAATTACATTTCTTTAACCCTCACACTCAAAACTTAATTAAGGATTTCATTTAATGTTATATGTATATCATTGGAGGACCAACCACGAGCGCGCCCCGAGCGGGCAGGCACGAAACAGTCAGACTAGCTCATTACTCAATTCGTAACTATGTTTCATATTAGCAACATGTTCGTGGTACAAGAGAATAGTTTGTGTTATTCAGATTATGTTGAAGTTCACACTAGCCTCGGAAAACGTTTGTAAACATAGTCTCCGACTAGTTTTTCGAGATTCAATGTGTATGTGCAGATGATGTTCCGTTACTGTTCGTATAAGTGAACTGTTAATTAAAATTGGCTCGGGAACATTTATGCATGGTTTCTATACGTCAACAAACTCTTGTGATGACATTTGTTACATATTATTGTAGATTTCAATAAGTGATAATTAGATTACGCGATGTTAGCTGCAAACGATAATACTTGACCGGCTCCTAGAATATGTTCATTACAACATACGGTTTCCTGAATTTGAGACTGTGGTATCGCAGCATTTTCAGCTTTGATTATCGCCGTGTAGCAAATTTCCCACCGCTACTCCAAAAACGTACTGCTGTATTCAAAGAGCCACGCGAGGTCGCATTATTGCCAAGGATTATGTGACCATTTTAACTAATCAGGACCATCCCGTGGTACAATTTGATTTCCCCAGTGGTGGTACTGCGTTCCATGATGACAGGGTTCCTGTTCACACAGCTCAGATGGTCCAAGACTGGTTTTGGGAGATCGAGTTTGAATTGTCCCACTTCCCCCGGCCATTAGTCACAACGTCTCAATATTATGTAGTCTTTGTGATCTACCTGGGAGAAAAGGGTGCGTGATCGCTATTCACCTCCATCATTGTTACCTTAACTTGCCACTATTTTGCAGGAAGATTGGAATAAGATTCCCTTGAAAACCATACAGGACCCCTATTTATCCATTCCGAGATGGCTGGAAGGTGTTTTGAATACCAACAGTTCACCTACACCGTATTACACATGCTAATGTCTTGTGTTTTTGGTGTTTTCATTTTTTTGTCCACGCCCTGTATGAGGTCGCTCCCCTCAAATTATTCCCGATTCTACCACTATATAATTGACGGTAGCGACTGACCGCCGTAGAAAGGAAGGAAAAAGCAAAAGTAGGTGTAGATGAAAAGGGGTTGGGTGACGAAGGGGTCTTGAAGTCATCACCCCCAAAGAAATTTTACCACTTATATACTTTTGTACTTATATCAGTTTCCAAAATTTCGGATAGTAAAGTCGCATGAGACGTTAGAGACTTACAGAATGTCAAAGAACTGTTGAAAACTACAAGCTTTGTTTAACACAGCATAGTTCTCAGTACTTGTCTGAGGGCTAGCCCATAAGAATGGGTTTGTGGCGTGACTGGCGGCAGAAAACCTGACAGCCAGGTAAAGGCGGCCAGTCACAGCCGGGCCGTGCTTACAGCTGACAAAAAATTCTGTGTGGGTCCTGACTCTCTGGCAGAGCCACCAAACCATGGGAAGTTGACTAAGGCAAAAGAGAAAGGAAAGTACCCTCGCTTAATAAAGGTAGCGTGACGAAAGAAACGTCATTCCCCGAACGCTCATCCCTCTCCCCACCCCCACCAACATGTTACGTGCTTGCATAGCTATTGTCATCAGACTATGGTGATGCTTATTGACACACTGATAATAGTGAATGACCACTTCGATTTTATATCACGTAAATCATGAAGTTGTCAAAATTGTGAGAGTTTGTTGCTGTTGTAGCCGGCTACAGTGGCCGAGCGGTTCTAGGCGCTTCAATCTGGAACCGCGCGACCGCTACGGTCGCAGGTTCGAACCCTGTCTCGGGCATGGATGTGTGTGATGTCCTTAGGTTAGTTAGGCTTAAGTAGTTCTAAGTTCTAGGGGACTGATGAGCTCAGATGTTAAGTCCCATAGTGCTCAGAGCCATTTGAACCATTTTGTTGCTATTGTAATTGTTGAATCAGTTGCGTGACACAGATACTCTTGAAACTTTCGGAAACTAATGTAATGTAGTAAGCACAGATGTATAGATATTACTATTACTATTATTATCATTATTATTATCGTTATTACTATTATACGTATTGTTGTAACATAAAAATAGCAATTAAGTTCACTATGTTGGATTTCATATGTTATCACTGGACGGACACTTTCCCCAAACGCTTAGGACTGAGTGATACATCGGCTAATAATTGATGTAGACTCTTTCTTACTTGGCAGATCGATATTTTATCAGTGCTAATGATTTTCAAGTGTCCACTAAGATGTTTTGGCAATGCAGCCATTGCGTCGACAACCACTGGCACCACTTTCACTGGTTCACAGTAGAGTCGCTGTAATTCAGTTTTCAGGTCTGCATGTCTGGCAATTTTTTCAAGTTGTTGTTCATCGTTTCTGCTACCACCTAAAATGGTACTGTGAATGACCCAAACTTTCTTTTTCTCTACAACGGTGATGTTGATGTCCTGTATTCCAACATTCGATCTGTCTCAAGTCGGAAGTCCCGCAGTAAATTGGCACGTTATTTTTCGATAGCTTTTTCTCACTTTGGTCCCAACAGTTCCCTGCTACCAGGAGACGGTAATTTTGGCCTACATTCCACCGGATCATCCGTGCCACATCATCGTGCCTCTGCTTTTAATCAGTCTGAGCGATCTTTTAGCAACAACTCAAGATATAGTCAACTGTTTCGTCAGCTTCTTTGCTGTCAGCACTTTGGGTATTTTACTGTGTTCCCTATTCATGTTTTGAAGGAGTTACTCTACGTGATCAAAAGTATCCGGACAGCTAGCTGAAAGTGACTTACAAGTTCGTTGCGCCCTGCATCGGTATTGTTGGATACAATGTGGTGTTGGCCTACCCTTAGCCTTGATGACAGCTTCCACTCTCGCAGGCATACGTTCAATCAGGTGCTGGAAAGTTTCTTGGAGAATGGCAGCCCATTCTTCATGGAGTGCTTCACCGAGGAGAGGTATCGACGTCGATCAGTAAGGCCTGGCACGAAGTCAGCTTCCAAACATCCCAAAGGTGTTCTACAGGATTCATGTCAGGACTATGTGCAGCCAAGTCCATTACAGGGATGTTATTGTCGTGTAACCACTATGCCAGAAGCTGTGCATTATGTACAGGTGCTCGATGATGTTGAAAGATGCAATCATCATTCCCGAATTGCTCTTCAACAGTGGGAAGCAAGAAGGTGCTTAAAACATCAACGTAGACCTGTGCTGTGATAGTGCCACGCAAAACAACAAGGGGTGCAAGCCCCTTCCATGAAAAAAACGACCACACCATAACACCAACGCCTCCGAATTTTACTGTTGGCACTACACACGCTGGCAGATGACGTTCACCGGGCATTCACTACACCCAAAGCCTGCCATAGGATCGCCACATTGTGTACCATGATTCGTCACTCCACACAACGTTTTTCCACTGTTCAATCGACCAAAGTTTACGCTTCTTACACCAAACGAGGTGTCGTTTGGCATTTACCCGCGTGATATGTGCCGCTTATGAGCAGCCGTTCGACCATGAAAGGCAAGTTTTCTCACCTCCTGCCTAACTGTCATAGTATTTGCAGTGAATCCTGATGCAGTTTGGAATTCCTGTGTGATGGTCTGGATAGTTGTCCGCCAATTACACATTACGACCCTCTTAAACTGTCGGCAGTCACAGTCAGTCAACAGACGAGGTCGGCCTGTACGCTTTTGTGCTGTATGTGGCCCTTCACGTTTCCACTCCACTATCACGTCGGAAACAGTGGAACTAGGGATGTTCATGAGTGTGGACATCTCGCGTACAGACGTATGAATCAAGTGACACCCAATAACCTGACCACGTTCGAAGGCCGTGAGTTCCGTGGAGCGCCCCATTTGCTCTCTCACGATCACGATGTCTAATGACTACCGAGGTCGTTGATATGGAGTACCTGGCAGTAGTTGGCAGCACAATGCACCTAATGTGAAAAAAGCATGTTTTTTTGTGGGTGTCCGAACGCTTTTGATCACATAGTGTAGTTCTGATGGATTGATCCTGTCTCGTAAAAATCAGGCCTTCCGTTTCATACACGATGGTTCCTTTGGCAAGTCACTATCAGGTCTATTTTATCTGCATTATTCTCCAAAAAATGTCCACGCAACACATGATTGCTGAGATTGTTAGCCCAGCACTAGAGTACGGCTTTCTGGTATTGATCCTTGGTTTGCTGTACCTTGAAGATGCTGACTTCAATTAGAGCTGATTCTTTGCTATCTTTCACGTAGTCTGCCGATGTATGCTTCTCTTCTTCCACCGTCTGCGTCACTTGCGTAAGTCCTCAATCATCTCCTTTTCTGATTAAGAACAGGTTGTTGACGTCAGTGAGAGGGTGGAGTGCATCGTGAATGTTGGTGGCACTTGACGGTTTCTCCATTTGGCAATTGGATGCCTTCACTTTATGAGAATTTGCCCTTCTTTTGTGCCAGCGAGGTGCACTTGTCTAAGGCGAATTCCATGCTGATGTCATTGCTGAAGAGTAGGGCTGTATTCGTCAGACACTGGATTTCAGTTTCAGATTTTCCATAGACCTTCAGGAGAATCGTTTACTTCAGGCGATGTTTTCTGAGAATTCCTCGCTGCTTCATACCCCAGGTTTGATTTTTTTAAGATTTTTCAGAGTGGAATCACGGTAACGATGGACAGCAGGCGAACAACGAGTCCCCGTGGAAAACGCCTCTCTTGATTTTGACTAGTCCGTAATTTTGTTTTCCGGCCAATAGTTCCGTTTTCCAGTGTTCCATAGCATATTCTTTAAATTTCCAGCTGATTTCCATGCGCTTTAGGACAAAGTGTGTGGCAATGGTTCAAAGTCTTTTTTGTAGGGAATCAAGGTCGTATACAAATTTGTTTTTCATCTTTTGCAATACTCCAGAATCATTTTGTCGCCCAGGAGTTGGTCTTTTGTACTCCTTCTTCGCGTGTTACCTTTTTGTTCTACTGGTATGATGTATTCTTCCAGAGAGTTCTGGATTCTGTCGACTATGATGCCTGTCAGTAATTGGAATATGGTGGTCAAACACGTTACTGGCCTGCAGTATGCAGGTGCTGCCTCTTTGGGTGGGTCCTTCTGTATTACATACGTCTCTCCACTTGTCAGGCATTCGCCGATGTTTCCTGTCTGCAGCATGGCGCTAAATAGTTCAGCCATTTCCACATGCAGACAGCTCAGGTGTTTCAGCCCAGAATTCGTGCAGTCTATCGTTGCCACTTCTCCACTATCTTCGTTCTTTTCCCAACCACTTCAGCTGTACGCTCAGTTGTAGCGTTCTGTTCTTACAATTAGGAAGTTCTTACAATTAGGAAAATTTACTTTCGAAGTCCTTTATCCATCCCACCCAGTACTTTTGTTGTAGTCTTTTACAGTTGCCCAGAGATCATTCCGGAACTGGATTGTTGTCTCATGTTGATTCATGTTCTGGCAGAACTGTCTCTGGTTGGATTGGAAAGTTTGATTTATTATTATTGTATTGACATTTTAAATATTTTATTATTAACCTCTCAGTCTTTTGTGAGAAGTTAAATGTAGTTGTGATGGCAATCTTTATTTGGAAAGCAGACAGTAACAAAATGTGACGATCCCCGCGCCCCTGCCGGAACAAAACTCTGGAACCAAGGCTGAACACAATCTCGCAATCTCGAACTAGGGACTGATAGAGTAGCAAATCGGCCGTGTCCTGTTCAAAGAAAGCATCCCGGAATATGTCTTGAGTATTTATCCTTTTACGGGAGCTATGGGAAATCTGAATGACTGAGCGAGAAACAGAACTATCATCCTCCCTTATATGAGTGCAGTGTCTCTTAGCAATATGCCACGTTGTTCAATCTGATAGCCGATCTTCGAAGTCAAGTGATATCGGTCCTTTTCATCTCTTGAGACACAACATCGAACTCCAGTGATAAGTGCCTGTGATTTCCATAACCTTGAAATTCCTTTCGTTCACACGCCAAGGATATCGAGTTACCCGCGAGAGATAACGCTTACAGACGATATGGTGTTCGGTATCTTGAGGAGTTTCCATCTGTCGGTACGTGCCTGGCAGCCGGGAGACGTCGTCTCGCACACTTCTGCACGGCGATCCGCCAGCTACCGCTCTCTGCACGAAGCTTGCGTAGTGCCAAGCCGAACCACCACTTCAATCCAGGTAATGCGACAGTAATTCCTCCACTGTAAAGTGTACTGTTCTCGTATATCGGTTCCCATAACCAATTGGATAAATGTCATCTCGCATACACTAGCCTTTTTTTTCTTTTCTGACGTATTTACACGGTGCACTTGTTCGTTATCGTCCACGAAAATTATTTCTTTCCGTCGCAGCTTGATAAAACTAATTTAAATTTATGGACAGTTACAATCAGTGCACGGTCTTAAGATTTTTCCTTAGTTTCGACGTTTACTTTTTTATTGTTCTGTTAACTATGGGTCGGCCGGAGTGGCCGAGCGGTTCTAGGCGCTACAGTCTGGAACCACGCGACCGCTACGGTCGCAGGTTCGAATCCTGCCTCGGGCATGGATGTGTGTGACGTCCTTAGGTTAGTTAGGTTTAAGTAGTTCTACGTTCTAGGGGACTGATGACCTCAGAAGTTAAGTCCCATAGTGCTCAGAGCCATTTGAACCATTTTTTTTTATTAATTATGTTGCCTTTTACTCTGCAAATTTTTCGAAACATATTTGCGTTGTCATATTTTTGTCTGGTTGTTCAGCGGCATGCCGTTTAGTCTGGCGATATCTGAAAACCACTTACCCAGAAAAATTAAAACTAAAGTTTGTGTTCTGCCTTACGGCAGATCTTGTCATGGGGAAGCCTCGCAGAGAGGTCCATCGCATGAGCGTCTAGGGAAGTGATCCCAGTGGTGGTTTCCCGTTGCCTTCCACTGATGATGATGAAATGATAATGAGGACAACACAACACCCAGTTCCTTAGCGGAGAAACTCTCCGACCAAGCCGGGAATCGAACTCGGGTTTTTTTTTTTTTTTTTTTTTTTTTTTTTTTTTTTTTTTTTTTTTTTTTTTTTTTTTGCGGACTATCCAGAAAAACTCCGCATAACATTAACGGTCTGTGTGTGCTGCTTTTAAACATGAACACTAAGTTTGTACGGACCGCACGTCTCTTCACAGCTCTCATTCAAAAACATGAAATTTTCATTGACAGCAATAGACCACGTCTCTTAATAATGATAAATATACACCGATGAGCCAAGACATTATGACCACGTGTTTAACACGGTGTTATTCTCAAACACACTACAACAGAGATTCTGCTTGGCATGGATTATACAAGTCCTTGACGGGATTCCAGAAGTAGGTGGCACCAGATGTCTACAGACAGCTCAAGCAATTCCCACACATTACGGGGGTGGTTTACCGGCATGTAAATGGCGCCCGATGTGTGTTCCAGTGGGTGCAGATCAGGCACATTTTCTGGCCAAGACATCAATGTGAGTTCACTAAAATGCCTCTCAAACCACTGTAGCAAGATTCTGACCTTGCAGCACGGACAGTTATCCTTCTAGAAGATATCATCGCCGTAGGGGGAGACTAGAAGCATAAAGCGACGCAGGTGGCCCGCAATCATGTTCACGTAGTTCACTGCTGTCATGAGGTCTTCGATTACCACCGTAGATCCCATGGAATCCCAATTCACTGTACCTCATAGCATAATTCTGTTCTCACCGCCCTCATCTGTTGGGTGGAGCACGTTTCGCGCAGCCATTTGCCTGGACGGTGACACTGTGCCCACTGCAATCAAAACTGACGACGCCCTTGGGTCAACATGCGAAAACGTAGGGTTCGTGCGATGTGGAGCTCTATGTTCAACAATGGCCTTTGAACGGTACGCTCCGGAATCCTTGTGCCTGCACCAGCATTGTACTGTGTCGTCAGATCTGCCACAGATCTCACTACCCATCCCGGATTACACGGTGAGGGTCCCTGCGACCTCTACGTTTTGTGATGAGACGTGGTCGTCGAATACCATACGGCCTACTCATTATTTCACCATCCTTCAACCACTTTCCTTAGGAGCTCACGACAGTAGTACGCCAATAGGCGACCATCTTTGCCGTTTCAGAGATTATAGTTTCCAGCCGCAGCGCCATAACAATGTACCCCTTGTCCAAACCGCTTATGTAACTGGTTTTTCGCATTTCGGTCCGTGTCTTCGCTATAATGATTGTCCATTCGGCTCTCTTCCGATTTAGCCGAGAGGTCTAAGGCGCTGCAGTCATGGACTGTGCGGCTGATCCCGGCGGAGGTTCGAGTCCCCCCTCGGGCATGGGTGTGTGTGTTTGTCCGTATGATAGTTTAGGTTAAATAGTGTGTAAGCTTAGGGACTGATGACCTTAGCAGTTAAGTCCCATAAGATTTCACACACATTTGAACATTTTCTCTTCCGATTGCATTCTCTCCTTACTGCGTCATCTGCCCGCGACACCACCAGGTAGGTGGCGGCATTCAACCTCGCGGTGAGCAGTGATCATAATATTTTGGCTCATCAGTTATGTCCCACAGCCGAACGCAAATCTTTGAATTCGACGCAACTTTGTCGTCTCTCTTTCTTTTGTTGTTGCTTATTTGTTGAAGAAGCTTCTCATGTAACACTACGAGACTGAATGGACCCATTAAAAAACATAGAACAATTCGAGGTGGCCGCTGAAAATCAAACCAAATAACTCTGGTTAAGTGATCTGCGACACAAACAATCTTTTTTCACGTCTCCTTCCATGACCAAGAAGCAGCCGCTGTGAATTTCTCGGTTCCTTCTACCTAATTCTTAGACAGGCAACGAGAGGCCTATGGTGGTTCTCACATTTGTCATACCACCAAGGGAAATCTCCCTAAATCCTTGGTCAGAACAGGGTTATTGTGTTACTGAGACCATATTGCCGACATAAATATACGCCAACTGTTGGAATGTGCTTGTAAAAGAACACAATCGCTGCTCCTAAAATCTGTGCGTCTTGTCTCTCTACAGCTCGAAGTTGTAGACTAAAACAGTCTGTCTCTGTGACCCTCGAGGATGATTCAGAAAGCTGACTCAAATGACTATTGTCTCCTATGCCTGTAAACATTATAAAAATTCCATATTACGAAAAGTTAAAACAGGAGAGGATGCCGGGACGAAAACAACAGGGACTCCCAACGCGCGAAATACAAAGCATCGGGATCAGTAACGGCATAAGCTGTCAGGCACCTAAAACTACTTGAATTTTAATTTACTAACAATGACTAAAGCTGAAAAATTCAACCGACAAACGAATAAAGAAATCCTGTTCTGAATTTTTCATCAGTCCATATTTATCTGTTATTATGTGACCTTACCATTTATAACCTATTGCCAAACATGTGTGAGGAACAATCTGAAAATCGCATCCAGTCTATCAGTGAACCAGGCCAAAATTCTCAACCAAATGCAAGATTCCGGTATGGGCCTGGGTCTCACAACCTAGTAAAGCTACCACTCTGTATGTTACCCTATTTTCATTATCAGAATCACAGGACTTTTTTTCATTTTCACTTTTTTCTAACTGCAGAAAATATTTCTTTTGTCTTGTTCCTGTCGATAGTAGCCTCTATTGCTACAATTAAACGCTTTATACAACTGGATTAAATACAGAAAAATATGCCGACGACAACCTAACGATGAAACAGCAACTATGATAAAATAGTTTCATTTCTAGATTAGTGAAAAAATGAAAACATTGAAGCTACAGCTCCCATCCCGTCGATGGATTTTTTCATAAACTACCTGATCAAAAGTGTCTGGACGCCCGTTATTTAGTGCGGAACTGACCACAACATTCCACGACAGGCGAATTCGCCAGTAGAAACGGAGGCTGGGAGTGTTCTCTTGTCAGTAGACAAGCAGTGAAAACTAGCTGGGTCAGTCAGGAGGGCTCAATAACTTCGAACGTGAACTATGCATTGGATGTCGTCTGAGTAAGGTTTCCCAAGTCGACTGTTAGAAATGTGATTGTGAAGTGGAAACGCGACAGAACAACCACAGATAAACCACGACCAGGGCGGCATCATGTACTGCCGAACAGGCAGAGCATTGCAGAGGACGGTTGTAAAAAATCACATGAAATCGGTGGAATAAATCACTCCTGAATTCCAAACTCCTATCAGCAGCCCAGCTTTCATCATGACTGGGCGTAGGGAGTACAATAGTAGAGCGGCTCCTCATAAGCCACGCTTTGAAATCGTCGTAATGATTATGGGGCGCCACATCCCATTTTAATGTCAATTAACAGGTGTCACAATACTTTTGGTCGGATCGTGTATAATCGGATAAGAAAAAGTTTCTCTACACTCTCATGTGCATGTAATACAAATTAGCGTACGAACACACAGCAGTAACTCAAACAGCGTTAATATACAGCAGTGACCCATCATGGATATTACGCAATATATACACAATTAACAAATACAGCTGAGTCCCACTAACCCGAACCCCGGTAATCCGAACGTTCGGTTAAGCCTAACATGAAAAATTAAAAGTATGGAAAACTGTGCGGTAAACTGCTGTACATACGCACTATTTTAAGGGGATACGGAATCACCTATCCCCGCAATGTTAATATATGCCTACTATAGGGAACATTTTCTCACAAACTACTGGAGACAGAGAGGTAAAAATTTTACTGTATGTGCATTCATATGTTACAACAATACTGAAACAACAGTTTATTGTCAAAGTATTTTCTTACAGAGATATTGTACATTTATTTTTAAGTAAATTTTTTCCATCGCTTTTTACTAGACTATCACCCCTAAGTCTTTTGTAAATCAAGTAATTAAAAAATCGTTGTTTCAGTATGTAATAGGGACCTATGTCACTACGTCATAAAAATTTCAGACTTCTAGGTTGACCAGTACCTGAGATAATGTTCCTAGATGAAGTAAAAAGTAAACTTACGGGAAACGGAGAAAGAAGATTAAAACATTCCTGATCCGTAGCTAATACCCCCTTCACAGTCTTCATAATCATCTTCAAGTCTTCTTTTGGCACCCCTCTGCACCTGTCTTGCTTTTTTCACTAATGTCTTGATTATATTATCAGCATGCCTTAGTCTGTGCTGATCTAAAAAGAACATAGCACGTACCGTACGGGAACCAACACACATACCCAACTTTTGAAGGACCTGGCATTTAGTTATATTTCCAAGATTGAAGGTTGCCACAGCATCATACACACCAAAATGTAGTGTATTAATTCCGACAAACACTGTTTTTGGGAGACGATGCCATATCACACTATTCAAGCACTCGTTGGGGTTCTGCGTTTTTCCGTGAAGACATTTCATCAGAAGACTTCTGTCAGCCAGATCTCTGAAAATGGGCTTTATTTCTGCCATGATGGCTGATGGTAGACTGTGGTGGTGAATGTATTTCTCTCCTGTTGTTAGTCCCCTATTGTATTTACACCAGCTGTTTTCACCTTTGGGGCACAAACCATGTTGTGGATGCTCATCCGTGGATGCGGTGTGGAAATATAAAGCCCATATAGCTCTCCTCATTTCTTCAAGATTGCCTGTATTTTGCCTGATTGCAAGGCCATAGCAGTTCTGAATGTGGTCTATTATGGAATCAGTCAATCTTCCTCTGCCATCCAAGGTTTTCCCATCATCTAGTTTTTTCCCTTTCATAACTGATTTTAACCTTCTCAGCCTGGCACCCATTCTCTTCTGCACATGTCCTATACATTCAAGTTTGCTTATATTTACACTGTTCCCATATGGTTTGCTTTCCAAAACTTCTTTGAATGCTTTAGAGTCACCATCTCCCAGATATTTGACATAGCGAACATTATACCACTGTGAAGAGCGATGAAAAATTTTCTTCACCCCAGCAACCTCCATGCCACCACTACTACCATAATAATTAGCAATACAGTCATCACTGTGTTCATTTTTCAGCCTGCCTGTGCACCTACAGTATTTAGACATTATTGCAACATCAATAACCTTGCCAGTATCAACACTAGTTGCTGTTACAACACCATTGTTGGAGGTGTGGCCCCTTTTCTGCCACGTGCCATCAAACGCCACTGTGAGGTCACGACTACCGTCATTTTCTTCCACTGCTTCTTCCACAGCAACCTGCATTGACTTCTGTGCTACATCTTCAACTGCAGATCCTAGTACATAATTGTAAGCTTCAAACTTTGAAGGTGCACTTGGAATATTTAGAACACCACATAGCATATCACCAGCTGCTTTGCCCTTACCAATTGCTCGCAATCCATAAACTAACCTAATATTTACACTATAAAGTTCAGTTTTCTTGTATCCATTATTTACAGTTACTGAAACCGAACTTGGAAACTTACAGCTGTATTTACAAACACTGCATATTAAATTAAACTGGGCAGCCAGGCCAACATGGGATTCTACTTTCAGAGAAACGTTTCCATGACATTTTTTGCAGCACAAACTGTTTTCAAGAGCTTCACACAATATATTCGTATCAATGAGTTCAAAAACTTCATTCCCTCTATCAAGTAAATTATATTTCTCTTCCAAATCTCTTAGTTTTTTATGAGAAGCACTGTTTTCATTTGGTGTAAGTTCGTTCGGCAAATCAGTAATAAGTGGATTCACATTTTCCAACAGTGATGATGATGAACTGCTTTGCTTTGCTAATGAATCATTATTTCTTTTCTTTTGCCAGTTCACACGCTTTTTAAATACTTTTGCTTTAGCTCTAGGCATTTTCACTGCGAAAAATGAAGCACTAAATACGAAATAACTCAACAACAACTACTTTCTTATATCACACTGTTTACAAAACAGTCCCGCCACAAAGTCAAAGAGTAACTTGAGGAAACCAGAGAGAAACATTTTCGGGCAACTAGTGTATAAATAGTCGCTGGAAACCGGGATATTTGAATTCATGTCACTTTAAAGGTACTGCCAAAAAGTTCATGGTCAGCCACGAGAGACGTGTATAACTAAAGCGCAATACCCGATCTCACAAATATATAAAAATAAAATAGTTATAATTGTAGTAGAGCTATGTATGATACGTCATTTTAAAGAGGAAACATGGCAGAATATAATACGCCAATAAAAAAAAATTCGATTTTTTAACCCAAAATCCGATTCCGTATCCCCTTAATTTACACTGTACAGTAGACATGTATTAGAAAAATTAGCAAGAAAACATTAGGTTTAAACAATGCTTAATAATGAAAGGAAACCTGTCAAACTTACTAAAATACAGCGGACATTTTATCCCCACTCTTTTATGACAAAAACTCAGTCATTGTTTTTTGGCGTAATGAAGACAGTCTGTTATATGACGCATAGTTGCGCCATTGTCTCATAAATGTCAAATCAGCAGGTGTAGCAGTGGGCTGCTGCTCCCAATAACGTAGCGCGAAGTCAAGGGCTTCTGCTGTGTCACTGTGTGGCACCAGCTCTCCTTTGTCGCTTTCGGTCTCATTGTCACTTTCGTCGCAGCAGTTCTCTTCTTCCCGGTCTTGAGTCACAGCAGCAACTAAATCAGCGTCAGTTAAGGTTCTCCAAACATGCCCCATCCGCTGCCATCCACTCATCTACGTCTCCTTCACTAGCTTCTTCACATCCAGGGATCGTCTGTGTGATTTGCAGTAGATTTTCCTCTTTATTTTCTACTAGTTTGTCGAAATTCAAGAGGTGTCCACAGTTTTCTCCACGATTTTCTCAGAGCGTTTTTTGAAATATTCTACCAAGCCTCAGCGACCCAATAAATAACATCCTTCACATTGGTCGTTTTTATTTTGTCCACTAAAAGAGTGCTACTTAAAAATGGTTTCCTATAAATCAGTTTTAACGTTTGCAGTACGCTCTGGTCCATCGGCTATAGAAGTGGTGTAACATTCCGCGGCAAAAACTTCTCCACAATTTCTTCGTCACATAATTCCTCAGGGCTGGGGCGAGATGGCGCGTTATCAATCAAAAGGATTCGTTTCTACACAGAGTATGCGAAAGAAATTGCCCCCCTTCTAACAGCCGTGTACCACAAGTCTTTAGAGGAACGAAAGGTTCCAAATGATTGGAAAAGAGCACAAGCAGTCCCAGTTTTCAAGCAGGGTCGTCGAGCAGATGTGCAAAACTATAGACCTATATCTCTGACGCCGATCTGTTGTAGAATTTTAGAACATGTTTTTTGCTCGAGTATCATGTCATTTCTGGAAACTCAGAATCTACTCTATAGGAATCAACATGGATTCCGGAAACAGCGATCGTGTGAGAGCCAACTCGCTTTATTTGTTCATGAGACCCAGAAAATATTAGATACAGGCTCCCAGGTAGATGCCATTTTCCTTGACTTCCGGAAGGCGTTCGATACAGTTCCGCACTGTCGTCTGATAAACAAAGTAAGAGCCTACGGAATATCAGACCAGCTGTGTGGCTGGATTGAAGAGTTTTAGCAAACAGAACACAGCATGTTGTTATCAATGGAGAGACGACTACAGACGTTAAAGTAACCTCTGGCGTGCCACAGGGGAGTGTTATGGGACCATTGCTTTTCACAATGTATATAAATGACCTAGTAGGTAGTGTCGGAAGTTCCATGCGGCTTTTCGCGGATGATGCTGTAGTATACAGAGAAGTTGCAGCATTAGAAAATTGTAGCGAAATGGAGGAAGATCTGCAGCGGATAGGCACTTGGTGCAGGGAGTGGCAACTGACCCTTAACATAGATAAATGTAATGTATTGCGAATACATAGAAAGAAGGATCCTTTATTGTATGATTATATGATAGCGGAACAAACAGTGGTAGCAGTTACTTCTGTAAAATATCTGGGAGTATGCGTGCGGAACGATTTGAAGTGGTATGATCATATAAAATTAACTGTTGGTAAGGCGGGTACCAGGTTGAGATTCATTGGGAGAGTCCTTAGAAAATGTAGTCCATCAACAAAGGAGGTGGCTTACAAAACACTCGATCGACCTATACTTGAGTATTGCTCATCAGTGTGGGATCCGTACCAGATCGGGTTGACGGAGGAGATAGAGAAGATCCAAAGAAGATCGGCGCGTTTCGTCACAGGGTTATTTGGTAACCGTGATAGCGTTACGGAGATGTTTAGCAAACTCAAGTGACAGACTCTGCAAGAGAGGCGCTCTGCATCGCGGTGTAGCTTGCTCGCCAGGTTTCGAGAGGGTGCGTTTCTGGATGAGGTATCGAATATATTGCTTCCCCGTACTTATACCTCCCGAGATCACGAATGTAAAATTAGAGAGATTCGAGCGCGCACGGAGGCTTTCAGACAGTCGTTCTTCCCGCGAACCATTCGCGACTGGAACAGAAAAGGGAGGTAATGACAGTGGCACGTAAAGTGCCCTCCGCCACACACCGTTGAGTGGCTTGCGAAGTATTAATGTAGATGTAGATGTAGATTGCATGGGAAGACAAATGATTTTCCTTAGAAAACCGTCGAACAGAGGGAACAAACTGGCCTTGAAACCATTCTTTGAGCAGCTTACCATCCATCCATGTTTCTTTCTGGTTGCGATAATATACGGGCAGGGACTTCATGTTGAAGTTTTTAAAAACTCTGGGCCTAGCAGATTTGACGATCAGCTTTAAAGGCAGCTCGTGATTACCAGCAGCGTTGCTGCACGATCTTTGCACATTTTAAAACCAGGAGCATGGTATTCTGCTTTTGGTGCCAGGCTTTTTGTTGGCAATGCCCTAAAATTAAGGCCCGTCTCGTCAGCGCTATAACTTTGTTGACGAGAATACTTTCCCTCTCTTATCATTTTTTCGGACTCACCCAAGTATTTCTTCGCTGCATCACGATCAGAAGAAAGCTTCTCTCCAGTAATAGTTAGCTGACGGATTCCATGTTGTTTTTTGAATCTGACCAACCAACCCGTACTCGCACTAAAAGACTCATCACCGTTCATTAACTTGTTCAGATAACCACCCTTCTCCTGAACCAGTGCTCCACTCAAAGGAGTTCCCCTTTCTCGTTCCTGCGTAAACCAAAGGAAAAGAGCCTCATCCACTTTATCGTACTGGGACTGTTTCAAAATCTGCCGAATTTCGAGTGTTTTTCCCAAAGACGTTGCACAGGACTGTTCAAGCTTCACTCGGTTCTTCTTCCAATCACAAATGGTTGCTTTACCAACACCTCGTTCCGTTACCAGTTTATATACATTCTCACCATTGTCTATCGGCTTCAAAGCATTCAGTTTTTCTTTGAGAGTTAACGTTGTATGTTTCCGTTTACTCATGACGAAAATATGTACACCACTACACCTGAACGAATACAATACATCTGTTACGCGTACCAGCGATCAATCGATAACTAACATAACCAAGCGCTTTGCGAGCCAACTGGCAGTGCATTGTCCTCAGACACTACAAAGGTCTCAACAATGCGCAACAACCATGGCAGGGAGTGAGAATGAGTCATTGTTCCCACACTTGTTCCAATTTGTTACCATGGCATACCTACTTATCTGCTTGGTATACTTCATTCTAGAAACTCGTCACCGTAATTCCGGCTAATCCGAAGAAATCGGTTATCCGAACAAGGTCTGGTCCCAATTAGTTTGGATTAACGGGACTCTACTGTATAACACTCAAAGAAACTAGTTTTATTATACAAATATGTATTGAATAGGTTAAGAACTGGATTATTCGTGGCTTGTTATCTTTTTTCTACAACCAGATAAGATTTGTGAATAACTTAATTCGATTTGATTGTGGCAGGATATTGTCCCAAAGCCATGCAAAATTTGTTTACTTACTAACCTAGTAGCAGTAGTTGTTCTTTCGTAACGTAAGAAACAATAACACACGCACACTAATGAGCAACTCCATCGTAATTATATTAGATTAGATACAGTTAAAAAAAATCCGCATGGATTGAGCTAATCAAGTTTTCCAAGGAGGGATGCTCATGCGGATAACAGCAGCATGGATAGCACCACACAGAGAAGCAGGACTCACCACAACAGCGTCATTTCGAATTTTCAACCGCCATCATGAGACATAAATCATTGAGTAACTGCCTGGTTGTTATCGTCCGCGGTCGGCAGTACTAATGGTGCCCGTTACCTACAAATGATCGCTCTTAGGAGAATACGGCAGAACTGCACCCTGGCTTTTTAGAGGCAACGGAGAGGGCCGTGTCGATCCTGACAGTACACGACACACTTTCGATTTGGCCTCTAGGCCCTCATCGGAATTGTGGTGTCGTGCAAACAGCAAAGTGCCGAAGCGCGGTACGTCGCAACGCAACCACAAAAACAATAGTCGCTACAAACCTCATCGACGAATGAGCGACATCGGCGTAGCCCCGCCCAGAAACGTTTCGCTACGCCGCCGCAATGGATCTTCCACTTACGGCCAAGCACAGTACCGCTCAGATCAGTCTGCGATCATCGAGTAAGACGGCAGCATCGCCTTCTAGTAGGCTAGCTGTATTCTCAGCGTCTTAGGCAGAACTATAAGTGGAAGTTATTGTTAAATGTACTCCGTTGGAGAGACTTGTATTTTGCCTGTATCAAGTGATACGTTAATGTTCAGAGACAGTGGTAAACACTCATGGCATTCCTGTGGAAATGGATTGCACAAAGTTAAGTTAATTCTTCTTATCTACGTTATAACAAAGTGCACTAACATTTTATGTTATTATCCATTCAGTCTCCTCCCAGAGCAAATCAAAGAATCCAACGTTGTACCGGCGAGTGTTTTTTCGCCCGGCACAAGAATAATAACATAAGCGATGATCAAAAAGTTTCCGTTCGAAGACCGTACAGTCCAGAATCGGTATGCCAATCAGGCAGAATCGCCGTGATCACTGAGGCAATCATCCCACTGACACAGTAGGCTAAAGGTGCCCGTTTGGTAAGAACCGTGTCCTGCTGTGTGAAGAAGTCCGTGACTGCCTCTTGCACGTCGTCGTTCGACAGGAATCGTTGACCCTCAAGGCCTCTTTTTAAGGGAACAAAGGCATGAAAATCGAATGGGGAGAGATCAGGACTATAAGGCGGAATCTCAACTGTCTCACTTAAGTTGGCGTAAGTTCTGCGTTACGACATTTGCGATATGGGGCCGTGCATTATCACGAAGCAGCAGCAGCCCTTGTAGCAGATTCCCCGGACGTTTCACTCCATTACACGTAATAATTTCTCCAGCGTTGCGCTCTACCTATCCCCAGCTTCCTTGAAATCAATGAGCAATGGATGAGGCTGGCTCCCAGATCGACCGGCGTTTTGTGTCGAACTGGGACCAGCGGTGGAATTTGGCGCACTGTTCCACCACAGCGGTTTTCGATAGGCATGTTGCTTCATACACATTCTTCATTCTCCGATGTCTGTATACCGGTGTTTGTCCTTCGGCAGCCAAGAAAAGTATAACAGATGTTGGTCCTGTTTGGAGGCATTTGGTAATAACGTTGCCTAAGTTCACATTTCCCGTTTGTACGTCGGAAAGAGACGAATGCAACACTAGTCGCATGCCTAGATGCCGATGCTTATATACCCGCATCGTTGTCGTGTTACGTTGTATGTACGCATCAACAACGCTCTCAAAGGGAAATTCTTTGATCATCCCTTATACAAATACCAGGCATCACTGTGTGCCAAGAAGCAAGAGAATACCTGGAACAGAACCTGTATTAATAGAGTCGAGTTCTCTTCATCGACGACTGCTGAAGTTTCTGACGCCTTATGATCGTCACGCAAGTAGGTGTAGCCTGCAGGATACTAATGCATCTCTCAGAAATAGTCTCACGGTTTCACAGTTGGGCACTAGGCACAGTGTAACACATTTCAACTAGGAAGTGGATCAGGCAGTAAAGACACCGGGGCCTCTCATCGTTGTCGACTTTAATGTGTGGGCTGTACAGTATCGAGACAGCACCCTAAAATCTGCTGTCAACTTTTCGGGTGTAGGTTCTTCTTTTAAGATGGGAATGCACGTGCAAACCGCGACGATCTTCTGAATATCTTATCTCATGAGGCAGGAATCACCCGAATGGGGTAACACCTGCGGTATCTGCTCTCATCAGCCCCATTGACAAGCTAAACATGCAGTGTTTCGTCGCAGAGATCATCCACACAACACAGAATCGACACTGTTGAAGAATGGGCCGGGCTTGTGGGCAGCATGCCAAGAATATTGCAGTGCATGGCGATTAATCATATTGTATAGCCTCTCACTTCTCGTTCGTATAAAAATACATTAATTTCAGAGTAAATTATTCCGATAGAAACGAATTGTTGTGACCTACACATATTTTCAGGTGAGAATGAAAACTACGATTAACTTTATATCTCAACCGTTGGTTCAGACGAAACATTTCTATTGGTCAAAGTTCATTCTGCAGTATCTTCTTTTATCAGATTCGCTTCTCTGTCAAGAGCTTTAGGTTTCTGGGGTTTTAAGTTTCAGATAAATACACTGCTTGACAAAAAAGAATGAAATACTCAGAAATATCCAGAATACATCGTCGGATGTCAGTGCAACTTCGTACGTGCACATGCCATCAGCAAGTACGTAAAGGGTTAGAGTTGCAGTTCTCTGTTGCAGGTACAATGAGCACCGTAGCATGTTAGTGTTCTCCTTGTTTAGTGTTGTCACCAGAACTGGTAACAGCGTCACATGTTGGATGATCACTGTGAAGGGCACAGAGATGCCACATACTCGTGTGAGACAGCGTTATCAGATTTGAAAGGGGCCGAATTGTGGGTCTCCACTTGGGCGGATGTTCGAATCGAGGACTATAAGGATTTGGAAGTCATTCAGATGTGGCAGTGGCCCAGTTTTCGACATCATGGAAAAGTGACGGCAAGCCTATTTGTCATTATGGTACCATTTGATCACGTCTCGTCACCACAAGGAAGGAATGCCATATTGTGCACCAGGCACAGTGTAACACATTCACATCTGTGTTTGCCACCAGAGAATAAATAACGGACACTCTGGAAACATTCTACGTCATATGCATCATTGTTGGCAGACTAACAGTAACTGTACTAGGGAATTACCATCCCTGCGTAGGCTGATGGTAGGATCAAAACACAATCAGCTGCATTTGGAGTGAAGCTATGACCGTGATGCATGGGCTGCTGGCGAGTGGCATCGTATTATGTTCAGGGATGAATCGCGGTTCTGCAGTACGCAGGATGACCACAGCCAGCCAGAGTGATGACGACCTGGTGGGAGGTTCCATTCTTCCAATGTTTTGGACAGGCACAGCTGCGCTACTCCTGGTATCATGGTGTGGCAGTCCGTTAGGTATGACTTCAGATTACAGCTGGTAATGACTGAGACAACTTCCACACTATGATGGTACAGCCCGCCCAGTTAGCCGTGCAGTCTAACGCACAGCTTTTCGGAATGGGAAGGAGCGCCTGGTCCCCGGCACGAATCCATCCGGTGGACCTGTGTCGAGGACCGGTGAGCTGGCCAGTCTGTGGATAGTTTTTAGGCGGTTTTCATCTGCCTCGACGAATGCGGGCTGGTTCTCCTTATTCCGGTTCAGCTACTCTATGTCGGCGATTGCTGCGCAAACATTTTCTCGAATCCATATCTCGCAGAATCGCTGCATTCTTATCATAGACCAAGACGCCAAGTGGTCATATTGTTTTGGCGCATCAACGCATTTGCTGGTTATACGAACCGATAGCTTCTTTCTGTTGATTATTATGAGACTCGACATTGGTGGCCCTACGAAAGGATTTTTCGTTTTGCCCTGCTTGAATGAATCTTCCTATGCATAACGGTTATTCAAATTTTAAATTTATTTAACACAATAGCATTATAATATTAAAACAAATACGGTAATTATGTAATTGATTACTATTCCAACATTAAACGTACATCGCCTTCATTTAGTTCTGTGTAATGATGTTATCTAGATGGACGAATGTAACAAAAATAATTCATAATTTCTCTTTAAATATGGCACATCTCAATATCAAAATGCACTGATTTATATTACAAATCGCATGTATACTGTATAAAAATAACAGAACTAACAATGTTTCTCTTGTCATTCGTTATTTATATAGATTTTTAAGAAATCTTTTTTAACAATGCTGTCGATTCTTTAACACCTACCTATACCACACACCACGCCAACTTCGACATATCTAAAACTGCCACGTGCAAAAATATGAATGCCGAACTCGGGGTTATATTTCACCCGATATGTTACCCTAAACGCGGGGCTTCCCATTTTAAACAGAAATTTAGTCAACTGGGCATTTGCAATCGTTTATTAATAACTAGTTTATCTCAAACGTGTTTAAACTAAGATAATAATCAGTAAACAGCCATATAAATAGGCAGTTATGATAGCAAGTAAGTACTTAGTCTTGTTAATTGTGAATTCTTTTTCCTGAGATAATCTTATGACAAAATAAGCTGTAAATTCTTCGTTGTGCAACATAAACAATTATCTACTTTTCTGGGACGGAAAACGAAAAGATATCCAAGAACGTGGTCATTTCTATTGACATTGTGGCTTGAAATCGAATGCAAAGTAATATTTTTCCAATTTAACTCCAAATGAAATTCCCCAAAATGCTGTGTTTTAAAATAAGCTGTCCACTTTCATGAACCAAAAGATTTTTTAAGGCAGAGCCGTCTTTTTTGTTGCATTCAATTCGTGAATATTTCCACTGATCAAAGAATTTACTGCCAATCAACGTAGGCTTTTTCTAGACAAAAATCTATAGTTTCTGCTGATTGCTTGCAGGTTGGAACATCAGCTAAAGTCATCCACTGAAAGTGCTTTAATTAGGTGCTAAACTCACTTGTTCGGGATTTAAAGCAGCGTATGGCAGTTATGTACATTGTATTGTATGTATTGTATGTTAACCAGGGACCTAGAAACGACGGAGAGGCTCCGTCCCCGCCGCAGCCACAGTGGTCCACAACCCCACGACGACTAGCGCAGTCCACTTCACCCCTCCGCCGCCCCACACCGAACCCAGGGTTATTGTGCGGTTCGGCCCCCGGTGGACCCCCCAGGGAACGTCTCACACCAGACGAGTGTAACCCCTATGTTTGCGTGGTAGAGTAATGATGGTGTACACTTACGTGGAGAACTTGTTTGCGCAGCAATCACATGGTTCACATGGCTCTGAGCACTATGGGACTCAACATCTGAGGTCATCAGTCCCCTAGAACTTAGAACTAATTAAACCGAACTAACCTAAGGACATCACACACATCCATGCCCGAGGCAGGATTCGAACCTGCGACCGTAGCAGTCCCGCGGTTCCAGACTGCAGCGCCTAGAACCGCACGGCCACCACGGCCGGCGCGCAGCAATCGCCGACATAGTGTAACTGAGGCGGAATAAGGGAACCAGCCCGCATTCCCCGAGGCAGATGGAAAACCGCCTAAAGACCATCCACAGACTGACCGGTTCCCCGGACCTCGACACAAATCCGCAGGGCGGATTCGTTGCGGGGACCAGGCGCTCCTTCCCGCCCGGAAAGCCGTGCGTTAGACCGCACGGCCAATCGGTTGGGCTTTGTGTACATACTATTGCTCTGAATTTTTCTGCCTGATTTTGATGTTTCTGAAAAGAGTCTTAAAATTCCACATGAGCTAAAGTTTTGCTTCTGGCTTTCAGTTACGTCATCCACGATTTGTGAACATTGGTCGATTATTTCACTGACGTATCTGAAGTTTCATAGTCTTTGTTTCGGGTTTGTTATTTAGCCAGACGTGAAAATAGCATTGGTTGGTGTATCTATATATCTTTATGATATATTTCCTTACTCCTCCTTATACTTATTACGTACTTAGTTTCGATCGGGCCTTAGTTGTTCATTCTCAACTTCATCGCTAAGAAGCCTATCAAAAGTCGGACAAGTCGCACTTGTGTTTGTTTGGCCAGTCATGACCGTAAAAAGTCGGGAATATCCGGCTAAAGCAGGACACCTGGTCTCTAGACAGGAGACACAACGCAGTCCTTTATTTCCGTGGTTTATTTAACCTCGAGCAGACACGCTTATGTATTAAGTGCGCCAACCACAAATAAAATTATGTAATAAAATGGCACACATACAGCCGTCCTTTCTATGTTATTCATTATTTGGCTACCAGTTTCGGTGATTCAGTACCCCATCGTCAGGCCTTTACTGAAAATGAAGGAGTCAACTCCAATCGGATACTCGTTTCATCAGTGGCCAATATCTATGAAATGGTTTCTGTAGACTGTAACAACGATGTTGTGTCTCCAATCATTAACTACCAGCTAGCTGGTTGGAGACACAACATCGTTGTTGCAGTCTACGAGATCCTGTTCATAGATGTTGGCCACTGATGGAATCATTTATATGATTGGAGTTAACCCCTCGGCGTCAGTTACGGCCTGAAAATGGTGTATTGAATCACAGAAACTGGTAGCCATACAACAAATAACATCGAAAGGACGGCTGTAAGTGTTACATTTTAGTGAACGGCCGAAGTGCTTCAAACCTTCAATCAGAAGGATGGACATACGAAAACAAATATAGTTGTTATACACCTTTCCATTGTTGTTTCACAATTGGAAGCCCATATATTCCTCCATTACTAATTCAGGTAACACAGTGATGAATTGTGTTGTCATATGTCCAAGTGAGCAGCTGTAATATAAAATAAACAGTGATCTAGGTGAGAAGAAATTTACGCTCCGTGCAAGAAAATTACTCAGATTACGAGCTAGCAGCACTAGTAATCGAATAAGCGGTTGACTAGAAGCTGATGCAACTGCACTGTTTAATGCTTCGAGTGGGTCCTTATTGCGGGGTAGCACCTGTTCGTGGCAACAGAATGAGATAACGAAAATTTATTAAGCAGTGCTGTAGCTTATATAATGTAAGCTAAGTTTATCTTTGTTCCATTAATTTGAGATTAAACTGTGATTTTGGTCGTACATGTTTATCTCGGCAACATAACGACAGTTACTATTTACACGAATGCAAAGTACGTCGCGTGATCGCTCGTGATACGAAAAACGGCGCACACGCTCGAAGGTTCAATACACTGGTTCAAATGGCTCTGAGCACTATGGGACTTAACATCTGTGGTCATCAGTTCTCTAGAACTTCGAACTACTTAAACCTAACTAACCTAAGGACATCACACACGTCCATGCCCGAGGCAGGATTCGAACCTGCGACCGTAACAGTCGCGCGGTTCCGGACTGAGCGCCTAGAACCGCTCGGCCACCGCGGCCGGCAATACACTGATAGTAGTATCGCCTCTAGTCGAAATTCGATCAGTTGTATTTATTGAAATAATTTTTTAATTTTTATTTCATTGTGAGGCCTTGGTACAGTGCGTAGAAAAATAATTTTTGTGCTAACGGTGGCAGTATCACATAAAGTATCCTCAGATGTGAAATATTTTGCATTACGAAATCTGCACTGCATATTATTCAGGCCACAGTTATATCTCTCAAATTTATTTGGATTTACATTCAGTGCATATTTAAACATATCTTTCAAAAGAGCAACTGAATTGTCATTAGCAATCTCCAGGTTATTCTTATTACTTCGTCTACACAAAAAGTGACCATCTCTAGCTCTTTGACTTTCCGTCCGACCCTTTAGTGTTCTTCTTCGAGGCATAGGCTAAAACAAATATAGTTTCTGTTACACCCTACCTAGTCGTCGAATATGGGATGTCTAGGAAACCCGCTTTCTCGGATTGCTAGACAACATTCAAACAAATTGTATTAATGGGTTTTATAATGAAAAGTAAATGAGAATGCCAGCCGGCTAGCCGCACGGTCTTCCGGAACGGGAAGGCGTGCCGGTCTCTAGCACGAATCCGCCCGGCGGTTTAGTGTCGAGGTACGATGTGCCGGCCAGCCTGTGAATGGTTTTTAAAGCGGTTTTCCATCTCCCTCGGCAATTGCAGGCTAGTTCCCCTTATTCCGCCTCAGTGAGCGATTGCTGCGCAAAAACTGTCTCCACGTACGCGTAAACCACAATTACTCTACCACGCAAACATTTGGGGTTACACTCGTGTGGTCTGGTATGAGACATCAAAGCCTATTTCTACATTCATGATTAAAGAAGATACTCAGGAAGAATTGCTCGTTGCTGCTGCAGGACTAACAACAGCTCATAAAGTTTTCAAGCATCGTCAATCCTTCAGTTCTCTTGACTGAATGCCGCGATGTATTCTGACTCCAAAGCCGCCGCAAAGCAGTCTACAGCCGCGACCAAAGCTATAGCGATTGTTAAAAATATCCTCGCACCACACTCCGTGTCGAAATGCATAAAACAATTGCAAGAAGTTTCATTTTACGGCATACGCACCGATGCATCGAACCACAAGGCTAAAAAGATGTTTCCTTTAGTTGTTCAGTACTTTACTGAAACTGACGGAATCCAACAGCAGCTCTTGAAATTTGATTCGCTCAATAACGAAAAATTGGAGACCATGGCAAAGTTTTGTCTAGACACTTTAAGACAACCGCAAATTCCATTATATTAATTAATTGCTTTTTGTGGAGACAATACCAGCACCAGCTTTGGAGGGCTTCATCGACGCGGCCAATGGAATGTGTTTCACCAAATTAAAAAAAAAAAAAACTAAGAAAAATGTAGGAGGAATAAGATTCCCTGCCCATATTCCTCACAACACTATATCAAGCCCTTCTGGAGTCTTAACCAGCAACATTGAAATAATCGTCATGAAAATATTTAATTACTTTTCAATATAAACGGTAAGGACAGAGAAGTTGAAAGAGTTCTGCTTATATGATGATGTCAATCATCAGACTCTTCTTTGTCGGTCAAAAACAAGGTGTCTATCATTAAAGTCCGCAGCTGACAGAATTCCTAAGCTATGGATTCCATTAAAAATGTTTTTGACGCCGAAGACAGGCCACCAAACATAATTTCAGATTTTTTCTGTAGTCCGATCAGTGAAAATTACTTCATGTTTCTGGAGTCAAACTTGACTCTGTTTGAAAAAAATATAAAAAGCGTGGAGAGGAATAAGGTCTCGATAATTGAAATAAGAAATATATTAATCGACACTCAAAGATGTCTGAATGAAAGGAAGACTGTCAATTTTATTGGCATGCAAACCAAGATGAATTTGAAGAAATTAAAGAATGAGAACCCTAACCGATAATTAATTTGATTTGGAAATTTGAGGAAGAGACAATGGCTTTCTATACCATAGCATTTCATTGCTTAGAGACGTGGGCTATTTCTTTTAATAAATATCAAGTATTTGATAAGATGACGCTATCTGGAATCCCAGATGGGATGATGACTGAAAACACTATTTTATGCCTGACTAAAAATTGTGTGGAGATTTCAAACGACAGTTGTTTACAAGAATATATGTATCTGAAGAGTTTTTTAGAATCTGATCTTGACTCGGAAGAATGGAAGTGTGAACACTCCGTGGCGGAAAGGTGATCCACTTTTTTAAGGAAACCGAAAATCCTGAACGAAAATGCCAACTGCTAAAATTATGCGAGTATTTGTTTTCTACTTCTGCACACACCACCACTGTGGAAAGAGTACTTTCACTGATGTCGGCCCAGTAGATTGATGAAAGACTTGCTGAAACAGGTGAAATCTCACGAAAAATTTGGTGTACCAACTACTGCTGCTGTTATTGTGTTCTAAGTAAAAAGTAATTGTAGTGAGTAATTTTTTACTTCATTTCTACACCCCTATCGTATGGTGTCCTGGCGAGATCCCAGCTAGATATGGCAACGCTTCACATAACGAAAACAACGGAAGCGCATTGCATATACAAATATGAAAAAATGTTTTGTACCACGTCGGTTTCGAGAGTTCCGGAACCTGTACAGAAAATTGGAATAGAGATCAACGTATAGATCATTCCGCTCTTTTTATAGCTCATGAAAACCACACATTGCATGTTGTTACCACGATACAGCGAGACCTTCAGATGCGGTGGTCCAGAGTGCTGAATACACCGGTACATCTAATACCCAGTAGCATGTCCTCTTGCATTGATGCAGGACTGTATTCATCGTGGCATACTATCCACAAGTTCATCAAGGCGTTGTTGGTCCAGATTGTCCCACTCCTCAGAGTGGTTGGTGGGTCACGTCGTCCATAAACAGCACTTTTCAATCTACCCCAGGCATGTTCGATAGGGTTCATGTCTGGAGAACGTGCTGGCCATTCTAGTCGAGTGATGTCGTTATACTGAAGGAAGTGATTCGAAATATATGCACGATGGGGGCTCGAACTGTCGTCCATGAAGACGAATGGCTCACCAGTATTCTGCCGATATGGTAGCACTATCGGTCGGAGGATGGTATTCATGTATCGTACAGCCGTTAGGCGCCTTCCATTACCACCAGCGGCGTACGTCGGCCCCACATACTGTCACCCTAAAACAGCAGGGAACCTCCACCTTGCTGCACTCGCTGGACAGTGTGTCTAATGCGTTCAGCCTGACTGGGTTGCCTCCAAACACGTCTCTGACGATTGTCTGGTTGAAGGCATATGCGACACTCATCGGTGAAGAGAACGTGATGCCAATCTTGAGTGGTCCATTTGGCATGTTGTTGGGCCCATCTGTACCGCGCTGCATGGTGTCGTGGTTGTAAAGATGGACCTCGCCATGGACGTCTGGAGTGAAGTTGCGCATCATGCAGCCTATTGCGCACAGTTTGAGTCGTAACACGACGTCCTGTGGCTGCACGAAAAGTATTATTCAACATGGTGGCATTGCTGTCAGGGTTCCTGCGAGCCGTACTCCGTAGGTAGCGGTCGTCCACTGCAGTAGTAGCCCTTGGGCGGCCTGAGTGAGGCATGTGATCGACAGTTCCTGTCTCTCTATATCTCCTTCATGTCCGAACAACATCACTCCGAGACGCCTGGACACTTCCCTTGTTGAGAGCCCTTCCTGGCACAAAGTAACAATGTGGACGCGATCGAATCGCGGTATTGACCGTCTAGGCATGGTTGAACTACAGACAACACGAGCCGTGTACCTCCTTAATGCTGGAATAACTGGAACTGATCGGCTGTCGATCCCCCTCCGTCTAATAGTCGCTGCTCATGCATGGTTGTATACATCTTTGGGCGGGTTTAGTAACATCTCTGAACAGTCAAAGGCACTGTGTCTGTGATACAATATCCACAGTCAACATCATCTTCCGGAGTTCTGGGAATTGGGGTGACGCAAGATTTCTTTTGATGTGCGTATTTAGACAGAAAGATCTGTTGCTGTATGATTACAAGACTGCAGCACAGTCACTGGAAGCAGTTAGTTCCATAAAATATTTAGGAGTAAGCTTACAGAACGAATTAAAGTGGAACGACCACATTAATCTAACTGCAGGAAGGGCAGCTGCCGGACTGAAATTCATTGGAGGAGTTCTCAGGAAATGTAGTCCATCAATAAAGGTGATAGCTTACAAAACCCTCGTTTGGCCAATTCTTGAATATTGCTCGATAGTCTGGGATCCGTACCAGAAATGATTTATAGAGGAAACAGAAAAGATCCAAAGAAGGATGGTGCTTTTTTGTTACAGGTTCCCTTATTAAGCACGGAAGTGTCACGGAGACACTCGGTCAACTACAGTGGCAGGCGCTGCAAGAGAGGTGTTCTGCACCACGGTGTGGGTTACTGTTAAAGTTCCGAGAGCGTGCGTTCCCAGAAGCGTCAACTAATATATTTCCTCTTTCTACGTATATCTCGCGAAAATATCATGAAGATAAAATTAGAAATTCGACCGAACACGGAGGCTTACCAGCAACTGTTCTTTCCCGCGCACCACTAGCTACTGCAACAGAACAGAGAAAAATGACCCTGATAAGCAAAGTATCCTCTGCCACACACCGTCAGGTGGCTTGCGAAGTATAAATGAAGATGCGTAAGGTGTGTGCACTAACTTGATCCTCCTGGAAGACCAGATATCCCTGACGTTGTAGGAATGGTATACGAATAGATTGTGAAGATAACCTAGACGTGGCACATCAATGTGGACAGAGTTGGTTCTGGATGTCGCTCCCTGATACACTCTGGTAGTTGTTGATCCGCTCTGACGCTGAACACCAAACCGTTGCCAAGGAAAAATTTGTTTTCATATGAAAGCACAATTTTGCGCCACTCACGCCTCCAACTGCTCTTTTGGAGGGGGGACGAAAGTTGTTGTTTGTGAAAGAAATGAACGAGACCTGAAGTCTTACAACAGCCCATGTTCGAACAAACTGCAATATATAGTTCGAATTTCACTCAGTATTGTATTATACCCAAAATGACCGTCTTTAACCGGCCCATGTGACCGAGCGGTTCTAGGCGCTTCAGTCCGGAACCACGCTGCTGCAACAGTCGCAGGTTCGAATCCTGCCTCGGGTATGGATGTGTGTGATGTCCTTAGGTTAGTTAGGGTTAAGTAGTTCTAAGTTTAGGGGACTGATGAGCTGAGATGTTAAGTCCCATAGTGCTCAGAGCCATTTGAACGATTTGACCGTCTTTCAATTTACTCCTGCCGATTACCAGTGTTTTAAAGTTCGTCAGCTGCTGTCAAGCTGCCACAATCATACCTCTCACACAGACAACCGTCGTGTTGAGTGTAACAGCAGCTCGTTTAGATCTGATTTAGTTGATAAATTAATTAATTTGACATATTTGTCACACATAATATAACTGTAAACTGATAACAAAAAAGTGAAATACAACTATCTATCTTCTACCTCTGAAAACATTAACAACTTAAACTGAGACACTTGTCTTTTTCTGTTTATAAACTTCAATGCGAGATGCCTTTAATAGTTACCGCAACGAAGCCCTGTCTCAAATCTAGCAGAAATTGCAAAAAGATTCTGATCGCACATAAAGTACTCCAGGGGTAAGACGCAATCAGTACCTTCACTGCATGATACTTGTAGCAATGATAATGTTACTGATGACAGTGCCACTAAATCAGAGTTACTAAACACGGTTTTCCAAAATTCCTCCACCAAAGAAGATGAAGTAAATATTCTAAAATTCGAATAAAGAACAACTGGCAATGTGAGGAACTTAGAAGCAGATATCCTTGGAGCAGTGAAGCAACTTAAATAACTTAATAAAAGCAAGTCTTCCGGTACAGACTGTGTACCAGTGATGTTCCTTTCGGAGTATGCTGATGCAATAGCTCCATACCGAACAATCATATACAACTGCTCTCTCGAGGAAAGATCCGTACCCAAAGACTGGAAAGTTGCGCAGGCCACACTAATATTTAAGAAAGCTAATAGGAGTAATCTACTAAATTACAGGCCCAAATCATTAACGTCGATATGCAGCAGGATTTTCGAACATATATTGGGTTCGAACATTATGAATTACCTCGAAAAGAACGGTATAAGGACACGTAGTCAACAAAAATTTAAAAAACGTCGTCCTTGTTAAACGCAACTGTATCTTTACTCACACGAAGTACTGAGTGCTATTGACAAGGGATTTCAAATTGATTCCATATTTCTAGATTTCCAGAAGGCTTTTGGTATTGTACCACACAAGCGGCTTGTAGTCAAATTGCGTGCTTACGGAATATCGTCTCAGTTATGTGACTGGGTTCGTGATTTCCTGCCACTGAGGTCACAGTGCTCAAGCAAAACAGAAGTGATTTCTGGCGTTCTGCAAGGCAGTGTTACAAGCCCTCTGCTGTTCCTTACCTATAAAAACGATGTAGGAGACAATCTGAGCAGCAGTAAATATTCTCGAATTCGAATCAAGATTAACTGCCATTGTGAGGAGCAGATATCCTCAGTTTAGTGAAGCATGCGAGCTGTCCAGATTGCATACCAGTCAGTTGCCTTTCAGAGTATGTTGATTCAATAGCTCCATTCTTAGTAGTCATATACGAGTACAACCGCTCGCTCATCAAAAGATCCTTACCTGAAGACTGGAAAGTTGCACAATTCACACCAATATTCAAAAAAATAATTACAGACCCATATTACTAGCGTTGATATGCAGTATGGTTTTGGAACAGATGCTATTGTCGAACATTATGAATTACATTGAAGAAAACAATTTATTGTCAAATAGCCAACACAGATTCAGGAAACATCGTTCTTGTGATATGCAACTAGTTCTTTATTCTCACCAAATAATGGGTGATATCAACAGCGGCTGTCAAATTGATTCTACATTCTTAGATTTCCGAAAGACTTTTGACACTGTTCCTCACATGCGACTTCCAATCAACTTGCGTGTCTATGGAGTATCGTCTCAGTTGTGCGACTGGATTCGTGACTTCCTGTCAGAAACGTAATAGTTCGTAGCAATTGACGGAAAGTGATAGAGTAAAACAGAAGTAATATCTGGCGTTCGCCAAGCAAGTGACATACGTCTTCTGCTGTTTCTGATCTATATAATCGAGTCTGGATACAATCTGACCAGTCCTCTTAGACTGTTTGCAGATGATGCTGTCATTTTCCGTCTTGTTAAGCCATCAGATGATCAAAACTAATTGCAAAATGATTTAGATACGATATCTGTATGGTGTGAGAAGTGGCAGCTGACTCTAAATAATCAACAATGTGAAGTCGTCTGCATCAGTACTGAAAGGAATCCACTAAATTTCGGTTATTGATACATGATAAATCACACAAATCTAAAGGTAAATTTCGGTTATTGATACATGATAAATCACACAAATCTAAAGGCAGTGAATACAACTAAATATTTAGGGATTACAGTTACGAATGGAAAAGATCGCATAGAGAATGTTGTGGGGGAAAGCGAACCAAAAACTGCGAAGCCAACCAAACACTGTGATTTATAGGCAGAACACTTAGATAATGCAACAGGTCTAGAAGATGTAGAAGGAAGGGCATCACTTGATCACCGAGGATACTGAAATAAACTTTGTGGATCATGCCCACGGTGAACCGAATGAGTGCACTCAAGTAATTGTACGAAAAGCAACCCGAAACATCATCGACCTATACGATGTGAGCCGAACGCCCCTTTGGACTGTCAATGTATTCCACATCTACATCTACGTGATTAAACTCCTCCGAAATTAAGAGCCTGGCAGAGGGATCATCGATTCACCTTCAAACTATTTCTCTAGTGTTCCACTCTCGAACGGCGTGAGGGAAAAAACGAATATTTATATCTTTCTGTGCAAGCTCTGATTTATTTTATGTTGATCATTTCTCCGTATTTAGGTGGTCGCTAACAAAATATTTCCGCAATCGGAGGAGAAAGACAGTGATTGAATTTTCATTAGAAGATCCTCCCGCAACGAAAAACTACTTTGTTTTAATGACTGCCCACCCAATTCCCATGTCATATCCGTGACACTTTCTCCCCTATGTCGCGAGAATACGACACGATTATGCTGCAGACGTTCTTGACTTCTGTGTGCACAGGGCTACACGCGTACGTTCCTGGTTTGACGAAGACTCAGAACCGCACTCTTTCCAGCCTTAAATCACTTGTTCTTAGGCTGGTATTACACTATCACATTTCTTTGACAAAGGTTTGATCAAAGATATGATCACATATTCGTCAAATTTGTTTGACATAGATATTTGACGTGGCGCTAAAATGGGGTATTACACTGTCATCATATTTTTCGCCAAAGTTCAAGATGGTTGACAACAACTTATTATGTGCAGCAGTTGCATGTACCACAACTGCACTGTGTGCGCATTTGGAAGAGAAGCGGGGGAAAAAGAAGAAACTTACCTGGGTGAAGCCATGGGTTATACGAGATGATAAAAGATTCAGCAAAATTTGTTACGCGAGCTTGTAGTGGAGGACGTCAAGTCGTCCATAAATTACTTTAGAATGGATGAGCATACATTTCAGTATTTGCGCATTGAAGTGTCTCGTCATATCACAAAACACAAACTCACTTAAGAACTGCTATATCTGCAGAAGACAGGCTCACAATAACACACTGATTTCCTGCTACAGGAGAGAGTTACTCTAGCTTACAGTACAGCACTCGAATAACACAGTGCATATTAACTAAAATAATACCTGAAACATTTGAAGCAATTTATAAAGCATAAAAGGACCAATATCTGAAAGTAAATAAATTACATTTTGTGTCCCATAACTACAAAATTAATAGAAATGTATGAAGCTGATGAGGCGCTTTACAATGTGAAGCATCCTGAGTATAAAAATAGTTTGAGACTGGAGAGCCCAGTATATACATATGTAATGAAATAAGTATGACGATACGTACTTCTGCTTTCTCATGACAGTGGCTTGAGCAGAGGCCATTAATTTTCTTTTTTATGTCGTCAGCAGGGCACCTGGGCCGTATCTTACGACTAATGAAAAGCTCTCCAGTCTTCTTAATCTATTTTTGTACTCAGGGTGCCTCATGTTGTAAAGCGCCTCATCAGCTTCATACATTTCTATTAATTTTGTAGTTGACAGCACATATTAATCTTCGCAGCCAGTTTACAAACACGCTACTGGTGACAGAACGCTGCAGCGATGCTAGCGCTCCTAGTTGTAACATTTCACGTTGCAGTGAACGGAAGACAAGCGACTTACATGATCAAATCTTCAGCGAGGCCCTAGATTTGATCATATTTAATTGACGACAGGCAAGATTTGACAAAGTTCCCTTTAACACCATCAAATTTCTTTGACATAAACATTTGACATATCAACTTTGACAAAGAAATATGACAGTGTAATACTGATCTATTAGTCCCACGGAGAATTTTGAGTCTGTTTGGAACAGCGGATGAAACGAGTGGTCATCATCCCCACACTTTGGAAACTCTACAGCTCCAAGCGACCAATTCGTCAATGACAGGTTCCTGCTGGCTATGAAAAGCCTGAACAAATGCATGGGTTCTCTTTCTAGCCGATTTCAGGCGTTATCGAGGCTAGAGGCGGTGTTACATGGTATTACCGCCAAGTCTTCTGCGGGTGACTAACTATTTGTACGGTGTGCTTGCATTCCTCATGGGAAATTTAACAGTATCGCTATTTTTTAAAGTCTCGCTCATGATGGGATCATGAAGTGACAAAGAATTGACTTGATTGGAGAGGGATAGGAGGAAGAAAGTAGCAGTTGCCTTCGCCTGAAGTTGTTTAGGGAGATCACTGCCGCACTAAGTTGAAAATTAGCTCTTCTCAGCACCTTGTACAAATACTTTTGTTTACCAACGAGCACGGTTCTGCATCGAATTATTTTTTCAATGGGCTAGATAACATGTGTAAATTTTACTTTTTAGCAACGGTATTAATTTACGCGGCGTTTCCCTTCCAGTGTGATTATTACGTCAATTATCACTGCTTAAGGTTAAATAATATAATGTACTCTTGTTTAGTTACAACAGTTCTGAAAATATTGTTGTAACTAGCTGTACCTAGCCACACATTGCTGTGGCTCAGTCTGATTAAATGGAAAAAGCAAAAAAGGAGAAAGCATGCGTTTCTGATACTATCGAAATTGGATATGCGTCCTAATGTCCTTCCCTCCAACCCACCCCCGTCTCTGTTCATCTTCTCCTCCCCCTCTCTTTGTGCATCTCCTACTCCTTCCCCTCTCGCTGTCCATCACTTCCTGCCCCCCTCTCTCTCCATCATCCCCTCTCCCTTCTCTGTTTCTTTCTCATCTCCTGCCAGTCCTCTCTGGCCATCTCCTTCTTTGTGCTCTCAATGTTTTTTCTCCCATCCCTCTGTCCATCTCCTCTGCCTCCCCCTTCTCTCACCTTGAGTCTTGTGTACTGTTATCGCAAATTCAGATTCTGTAATAGTATTCTAACCATAAGTTGATAGGCCAGAAATGCAACACCCTGTTTTCTGTCAACACGTCTGTGAGGAAGAAAATAAGGCAGCATATTGTCGTGTATACAAGTTATGTTAAAAATGTATATAATGAGAAAAAATATCTATGGAAGAAACATTTTGTCTATTGGCGTAAGTGTCCTACTATCATAATTAAACTGCCTGCGAAAATGAAACAAAACTGCACGTTTTTACAGCAGAGTATTTTCTTTCTCTGTACATTGTTGTTTAAAAAATATAGATTATTTTCATCTGAATCTTTAATAGAGTGTCATTTACAATTTGAGATAAATCGGATAAGAACTATACGAGACTTTGGTAACAGCTTTTCTCCTTTATATATTAAATATTTATTTACTTATTATATATATTTAAAAATAAGTAGATAAAAATATGTGTATTCACATGAAACGCTGTGCCAAAATTTTAAAGCAATCAACCAATTACTTTTCGAGTTTTGCAAGCATAAACACACGCAGGCTGAAATTTTATATATTAAGATTATTATTCTTTATTGCTTTTCGGAATTTTTTGCCATGCAACCAGGTTTCTTGTACACATTTACATAAAATACACACTAAGAATATCAGCATTAATTAACAAAGCTCAACATGTCGTATAATGAATGTGTAGATGCATGTTTTACAATAGTGATAGAATAATTGTTACTAACATATCTTAAACACTGCAATCATAATTTGTCTTTCATTGATGTTATATTTTGTCTATGAATGTATATCAGACCCCCAAGAAACACAACTAAAAATGCGCTACTTGAGATAAATCGACTAAAAGAATCCTACAAAATTTATACTGAAATAGCGAAATTTCAAGCAAGTAATTTTGCCAATAAATTCCATTATAGCCCAAACAACAGTAACATGGACATGTAATTCTGTTCTTGCTGAATGACAGGTGTTTATCAGGTAATTATCAATTAATTATTTGTGTTGCGTCACTTTCTTGATTTTTTAAATGCTATTTTGTATTTTTTATAACCTTCATGTAATACTTTTACCACTTTTCCACCCTAAATAATATCTAGTTATTTAGTTAGAGTAATATAATATGACATTCGAATTTCCATGAGACAACATTAGTACGTAAGTAAAAACAAAAAAGGAAACCGAAGTAGACATTACTGTATTAGAAAAATACAAAATGCATAATTGCAAATTAGAAAATTCATGTAACTTAAAAGAAGTGTCAATTAGCTATAATTTAAGGTACACAGTTAACGAATACATAGAATCATAAATGGACTTATTTATACTGTAAGAATACTTTTCGCCGAGAAAAGAGATTCAATATTAACTTGCTTTATAGCAGAAATGCCTTTTTTGTCTTCTGCGCCCAACGCACGAAATTTCGTAGTATTTAAAACAGCTGTAATCGTCAAAACAGCGTCTGTCCCTTCAGATATTCATGCATGTGTGAAAGACATTGTAATGTAAGATACAAATCCTGCGAAACACTGACATTGTAATAATCAATGATATTAGCAATTACATTCAATCCATGTATGAATAGTTTCACAACTCAAGAATGTGTCGCTCTTCATGCCAGTAGCAACGCTGAAAGGACACTGTTCTTGTCGTAGCACGTCATGAAGCTCTGAAATGGACAAATTGGGAGACAGAGACGAGTTTTTTTTGCTGACAAAAGCTAAAATTTGCCTATTTTTTACTTGTGTCAATTGTCTTGCCGGGGTGCGATATAGGTATTTTTCTTGCTGTGAACACGCACTATGTACTGTGTATAAATTAGTTTTCTTTCTCACTGTGTCATAGGTGGCAACTACTCCTGATTCCAAGAGATTGCTACTGGACACAGGGAGAAGTACAGTTTACGTAACAGGTTCTTCAGTAATTCTTGGTGACTCGTTAATAGAGGCTAAGTGGTTCACATCAGCAACTGCTTCATTTTCGCACTCCCAATAAGGTGTCTTATGATGACCATGGCGGCACATATCTCTTCGAAAACTCCGATGGTTTAGTCTCGTCCTTATTAAACTGGAGGTGCTTCTGCTGCCTTACTCTGTTTTATGAGACCAAGATTTCGAACTTCGTCTTTCTTGAACTGTTGCATAGAGACTGTCCTTTAGTAAAATATTTTCACTGAACTCCGTATCATAATTCAGAAAACCCATCTCATTAAAGAATACTTCTTACCCTCCACTGCCAATGAAAAAACTGAACACGTATGCCGAGAATTAAGTGCTCCGCATTAGTACGTTCAATTATGCACATAAATTACCTAAATAATACCACAGAGACAAAAGGAGACGTCGAAATGGATTAAAAATATAGCGCCAACGTACATTATTTTAACTGCGGGATAGAATTTTAGAATAATGGAATGATCGGATCCGCTATACAGTGTGGTCCATTGATAGTGACCAAGCAAAATTTCTCACGAAATAAGCATCAAACGAAAAAACTACAAAGAACGAAACTCGTCTGAAGGGGGAAACAAGATGGCGCTATGGTTGGCCTGCTAGATGGCGCTGCCATAGGTCAAACGGATATCAACTGCGTTTTTTTTTAAAATAGGAACCCTCACTTTTATTACATATTCATGTAGTACGTAAAGAAATATGAATGTTTTAGTTGGACCACTTTTTTCGCTTTGTGATAAATCGCACTGTAATAGTCACAAACGTATAAGTACGTGGTATCACGTAACATTCCTCCAGTGAGGACGGTATTTGCTTCGTGATACATTACCCGTGTTAAAATGGACCGTTTACCAATTGCGGAAAAGGTCGATATCCTGTTGATGTATGGTTGTTGTGATCAAAATGTCCAACGGGCGTGTGCTATGTATGCTGCTCGGTATCCTGGACGACATCATCCAAGTGTCCGGACCGTTCGCCGGATAGTTACGTTATTTAATGAAATATGAAGTTTTCAGCCACGTGCGAAACGTCAACCACGACCTGCAACACATGATGATGCCGTAGTAGGTGTTTTAGCTGCTGTCCCGGCTAATTTGCACATCAGTAGCAGACAAATTGCGCGAGAATCGGGAATCTCAAAAAGTCGGTGTTGAGAATGCTACATGAACATCGATTGCACCCGTACCGTATTTCTATGCACCAGGAATTGCATGGCGACGATTTTGAACGTCGTGTACAGTTCTGCCACTGGGCACAAGAGAAATTACGGGACGATGACAGATTTTTTGCACGCGGTCTATTTAGCGACGAAGCGTCATTCACCAACAGCGGTAACGTAAACCGGCATAATATTCACTACTGGGCAACGGAAAATTCACGATGGCTGTGACAAGTGGAACATCAGCGACCTTGGCGAATTAATGTATGGTGCGGCTTTATGGGAGGAAGGATAATTGGCCCCATTTTATCGATGGCAATCTAAATGGTGCAATGTATGCTGATTTCCTACGTAATGTTCTACAGATGTTGCTACAAGATGTTTCACTGCATGGCAGAATGGCGATGTACTTCCAACATGATGGGTGACCGGCACAAAGCTCGCGTGCGGTTGAAGCGGAATTGAATAGCATATTTCATGACAGGTGGATTCGTCATCGAAGCACCATACCATGGCCCGCACGTTCACCGGATGTGACGTCCCCGGATTTCTTTATGTGGGGAATGTAGTGACGTAACAAGACTGTTACACCACTTGAGGTAGCCGAAAGAAAGGCACGCGTACACACACGCCGACGGGCCTGAATTCTGGAACAGGATAACTATTGAATGGTAGCAAGAAAAGTACGTAGCTGCTTTATACTTAACTTTTATTATGTGATGAATACAGCGTTCTTCTTGAGACATTTATACTATAACTCTCAAAGTAGGTAAGGCTAATGGCGCCTTGCTAGGTCGTAGCCATGGACTTAGCAGAAGGCTATTCTAACTGTCTCTCGGCAAATAAGAGGAAGGCTTCGTCCGTATTGTCGCTAGCAATGTCGTCGTACAACTGGGGCGAGTGCTTGTTCGTATCACGAGACCTGCCTTGTGGTGGCGCTAGGTCTGCGATTACACAGTGGCGACACGCGGGTCCGACATGTACTAAATGGACCGCGGCCGATTTAAGCTACCACCTAGCAAGTGTGTTGTCTGGCGGTGACACCACAGGGAAAGTTGAAGGATATCTGCCATCGTGATCCAACGACAACGCCTGACAACATGCGTCAGCGCATTGTCAACGCATGTGCGAACATTACAGAGGGTGAACTACTCGCTGTTGAGAGGAATGCTGTTACATGTACTGCCAAATGCATTGTGGTTGACGGACATCATTGTGAGCATTTATTGCATTAATGTGGTAGATACAGGCAATCAGGCTGTAACAGTATGCGTTCTCAGAAATGTTAAGTTCCCAATGGTAGATGTATCACAATGGAACAACCGAAATAAAATGTTTCTCACGTACCTATGTTCTGTATTTTAATTTAAAAAACCTACCTGTTACCAACTGTTGGTCTAAAATTGTGTGCCATATGTTTGTGACTATTAACAGCGCCATCTATCACAAAGCAAAAAAAGTGGTCCAACTAAAACATTCATATTTCTTTACGTACTACACGTATACGTAATAAAAATGGGGGTTCGTATTTTAAAAAACGCAGTTGATATCCGTTTGACCTATGGCAGCGCCATCTAGCAGGCCAAACATAGCGCCATCTGGTTTCCCCCTTCAAGCTAGACAAATTTCGTTCATTGTAGTTTTTTCGTTTGACGCTTATTTCGTGAGAAATTTGGCCCGGTCACGATCAATGGACCACCCTGTATACCGTAGAATATACGCGGGTTGTCCAGAAAGTAAGTTTCGATTGATTGCAAAATGGACACCACAGTGAAAATCCACTGAAGCTTTGCACAGATGTGTTGGGTAGTGTCTCTAGTATGATCATCGATCACATCAAGATGCTCTTTTCAGTTGTGAGCAAACTGAGAGCGAATAAAGGTGCCTAGAACAACGATGCCTCCCGCCAAGTAGGAGGGCCCACTGAGGGGCTTCACCTTAATGAATGCAGCCCGCCTAACACAACTGCCACACACTCCCTTCTCCATGGCAATTCTCAGCCGCACTCTGCAGGGGCAGTGAAGACGCCCCTGCAGCCTTTTCAATGGGAAGTGTTCGATCACCCACAACACAGCCCTAATTGGCTCGTCCTGAGTATCGTCTCTGTTCACGTGAAACGCTGGATACGAAGACAACACTTGGGCGCAGGCTATGCGCTATAGACCAGCATAGACAATTATAGGAAAGCACAGGTGGCTGCCTTCTGTGACGATGGTGTTGGAAATTTGGTATAACGCTCCGACAAGTGTCTAAGTCGGAGTGGCGACTATGTTGAGAAGTATCTGGAAAGTGTAGCTAACTCTTGCAAATAAAATGTTTCTGATTTTCACCATGGTTTCCATTTCGCGGCCTATCGGAACTTACTTTCTGGACAACCCTCGTATACGGCAAATTTAGGGGACAAGGCTGTGAACTAATTTCATCCGGAATACATGACATTGCACCGAGCAAGGCGGTCAGTGGCATTCGTATTCGGAGAGCCAGCAGTTCAGAGCCACGTCTGGCCATCGGGATTTAAGTTCCTGTTATTTTCGTGAATCGTTTAAGATGAATCCTGGATTGTTCCTTTAAAAGGGTACAGTCGATTTACTTTCTTATCTTTCCTGAACAACACCTTGCACTCCGTCTCTAAAAACCTCGTCGATAGTGGGTTGAAAAATCTTTCTTTCCTCTTTCCTTAACCATTGCAGTACATATCTACGCCAATATAATCGATAAATTAAGGTTGTTGATTTGTTGGTAAGTTGCTGTCGGGTCGAGATGATTGCTCCTGTTTCAGATGTACAGCAAATAGATATGAAGTTTCGTTTACGAGCTAATGTCTATAATGAGCATCACGCTTATTACAGATTGACTGCAACAGATATAACATCGAGAGCTGAAGCAGTAGATAAGATCAAAGCATATTCGTCACATTCGCAAATCGTCCTTGAGAGGAACGGCCTTTGTCTACAGAACGGCCATGCGACAAACAACGATAAGTAATCGAACTGTCGGCCATAACTCCTATTTTTTCACAGCTCTATATTTTTACTTATTATGATGATGATTGCTGATGCAACACAAATACACATAACATTATACACATTCTATGCATAAAATAATCATTTCAATTTCTTTTTCTTCACTGAAGCGCCAAAGAAACTTGTATAGGCATGAGTATTCAAATATAGAGATATGTAAACAGGCAGAATACGGCGCTGCGTTTGGCAACGTCTATATAAGACAACAAGTGTCTGGCACAGTTGTTAGGTCGGTTACTGCTGCTACATCAGCAGGTTATTATGATTTAAGTGAGTTTGAACGTGATGTTATAGTCGGCGCCCGAGCGTTGGACACAGCATCTCCGAAGTGGCGACGAAGTGGGGATTTTCCCGTACTACCATTTCACAAGTGTACCGTGAAAATCAGGAATCCGGTAAAACAGCAAATCTCCGACGTCGCTGCGGCCGAAAAAAGATCCTGCAACAACGGGACCAAAGACGACTGAAGAAAATCGTTCTATGTGGCAGGACTGCAACCGTTCCGCAAATTGCTGCAGATTTCAATGCTGGAACAACAACAAATGTCATCGTGCGAACCATTCAACGAAACATCATCGATATGGGCTTTCGGAGTCGAAGGCCAACTTATTTACCCTTTATGACTGCAATACACAAAGCTTTACGCTCGCCTGGGCCCATTGATACCGACATTGGACTGTTGATGACGGGAAACATGTTGCCTGATCGGGCGAATCTCGTTTCAAATTCTATCGAGCGGATGGACGTATACGGGTATGGAGACAGCGTCATGTATCTATGGACCCTGCATGTCAGCAGGGGACCGTTCAAGCTGATAGAGGCTCTGAACGGTGTGGGACGTATGCAGTAGGAGTGATATGGGACCCCTAGCACGTCTAGATAGGACTCTGACAGGTGACTCGCACGTAGGAGTCTTGTCTGATCACCCGCATCCATTCATGTCCATTGTGCATTCCGACGGACTTGGGTAATTCCAGCAGGACAATGCGACACGCCACATGTCCAGAATTACTACAGAGTGGCTCCAGGAACACTCTTCTGAGTCCAAACACTTCTGTTGCCCACCAAATACCCCAGACATGAACATTAATGAGCATGTCTGGGATGCCTTGCAACATGCTGTTCAGAAGAGATCTCGAACCCCTCGGATTTATGGACAGCCCTGCAGGATTCATGGTGTCAATTCCCTCCAGAATTACTTCAGATGTTAGTCGAGTCCATGCCACGTCGTATTGTGGCACTTCTGCGTGCTCGCCGGGGCCCTACACGATATTATGCAGGCGTACCAGTTTGTTTGGCTTTTCAGTATGTTTATAATAAAATGATTGTCGTTAATTGTAAATATTTGTGTGAAGTATTTCATATTGTAAAGTTGCTTACTTTGAAAACCTGAATATATTTTTGCCGCTGTTACATGGTTCAAGATATATAGATTGAACTTGCACTATATAATTAACTTCTGCGAGACAGAGTAGACAAACAAGGAACATCACTTACCTCAGGGGTAGTTAGGAAGGCGCGAAAAGCAGTCAGGGTGCGAGAAAGAAGTCATCAGACGACAGCACTTGAACTGGGCTGACGTACACGGCGCTGCCACAAGCGCCAATGATGTAACAGATGATAGTGAATATTACCTACATGTAAAAGTATGTTTGTCGTATTTTTCTGGTCTAGAGTGAAATGGCAGTACATCGTCGTCGTCTGTTCTCGATTTTATTATTTCTGAATGATATCGTATTACTCAGTGTGGTTGATACGAAAGGATGTGTAGGCCATCTGCAAACAGTATGGGTTACTGTGACGTTTCATTCACCTGACTAGGAATTATTAAATTATGTTTTCACTTCTTATTCCAAATTGTTGAAATATTATTCTTTGTCTGAAACTTTCTTTCTTGTGTCAGTGACGCAATATCACTGTTGGTTAACTTGAATTTCCGTACACGAGAGTGGCCATTATAATATTCTTTGCTTAAAGTAAAATACAATAATATTAATTTCAGAGCAGTTATCAACATTAATTGTACAATACACTGGGTTGTCGACCGGTGATTTTACACTGAGATTTGATAAAAATGTATCTCCGAGTTTATGCGTTGCTTATACTTGCCTACTGCTCTCGATCTTTATACTTAGCTATTTACATCTGCATCTACATGGATACTCTGCAAATCACATTTAAGTGCCTGGCAGAGGGTTCATCGAACCACCTTCACAATTCTCTATTATTCCAATCTCGTATAGCGCTCGGAAAGAACGAACACCTGTATCTTTCCGTACGAGTTCTGATTTCCCTTATTTTAACTTGGTGATCGTTTTTCCCTATGTAGGTCGGTGTCAACAAAATATTTTCGCATTCGAAGGAGAAATTTGATGATTGGAACTTGGTGAGAAGGTTCCGTCGCAACGAAAAACGTCTTTCTTTTAATGATGTCCAGGCTAAATCCTGTATCATTTCTGTGACACTCTCTCTCATATTTCGCGATAATACAAAACGTGCTGCCCTTCTTTTAACTTTTTCGATGTACTCCGTCAGTCCTGTCTGGTAAAAATCCCACATCGCGCAGGAGTATTCTGAAAGAGGACGGACAAGCGTAGTGTAGTCAGTCTCCTTTAGTAGATCTGTTATATTTTCCAAGTGCCCTGCCAATAAAACGCAGTCTTTGGTTAGCCCTTCCTCACAACATTTTCTATGTGTTAGTAATTGTAATACCTAGGAATTTAGTTGAATTTATGGCTTTTTGATTGATTGACTTATAGTGTAAGCGAAGTTTAACGGGTTCCTTTTAGCACTCATGTGGATGATCTCACACTTTTCCTTATTTAGGGTCAACTGCCACTTTTCGCACCATCAGATACCTTTTCTAAATCTTTTTGCAATTTGTTTTGATCTTCTGATGACTTTATTAGTCATTAGTACATTGGGCGTTGTCATCTGTGAAGAAGGATTGTGGAGCAACAACACGTCTGAAAAGTAGCATATGCAGACACTCCTATTGTGCCTCTGGTACTTAAGGCAAAAAGATTGAGAAGGTCCAGCAGGCTAGAACTAACTAGTTCCCTCACCAGACCAGAATTGCACCTCCACGAAGGTGTTGCTGTGATTGTATACGTTATTTCTTTCCCTTTAGGCGAATGTGCGACGATAGTCATTCCGAACGCTGAACCGGTATTCATCTATCAACGGCTCATTATTACACAAATCATGATCTGCATCTACATCCATACTCTGCAAACAACTATGTTATGTTGTCCATGGCAGACAGTACTTCCTATTGCACCATGTTTTGGTGTTTCTTCCGTTTTCATTTGTGTACAGAGCATGGGAAGAGTTACTGCCCGACTGCCTCTGTGATCACCGTTATTTGTCTAACGTAAGCTTGTCTTCATGGTTACTTCAGGACGGATAAGGAGGAAGGCATATATAGGGTGTTAAAAAAAAGGAATCCTTATTTTGGGAGGGATATGGAGTTTGGTGACGCTGCACTTGTAAGCCATTGCTAAAGGACCAAAACAAGACAAAAACTTACGGTAAATGTGGGCTCTAAAACGCATACCTTAAGAGCTATGAACAATTGTTCATCTTCACTGCTGTGAAAAGCATCTCTCCTACTGCGAGAACTTTGATATTGTGCTCGACCTACAGAACACAGTAATAAAATAAGGAAACAAATGAGAACAATTACTCCATTACTGTGAAACAGCAGAGATTCTACTTCCTGTTAAATAAGAGCTGCACTTGTAAATACAAGCCTTGGAAGGCCTAATGGTACCTATCAGCCGCTGTGTCATCCTCAGCTCACAGGTGTCAGTGGATGCGGATATCGGGGGGGGGGGGGGGGGGGGGGGGGGGTGGTCAGCACACCACTGTCCCGGCCATATGTCAGTTTACGAGCACGGATCCGCTACTTCTCAATCAAGTAGCTCCTCTGTTTGCCTCACAAGGGCTGAGTGCGCCCCGCTTGCCAATAGTGCTCGGCAGACCCGATGGTCACCTATTCAAGTGCTAGTCCAGCCCGACGGCACTTAACTTTGGTGATCTGATGGGAACCGGTGTTACCACTGTGGAAAGGCCGGTGGCACTGCACTTGTCAGCCATTGCTAAAGGATGTCCTCAATATGGTGTCCTTCATAATAAGGCATGCTTCTGTCCGATGGCTTAGGGAATCACGCATTCGATGAAACACTCCAGGATGACCACGGACGCGCTGGCAGACACTGATGAAACGGTCCTGTAATGTTTGTACATCATTAATGGGCTTGGATAAACAAAAGATTTCGAGCATCCCAAGATCGAGGGAACGAGGTGGCCGATGTACTGGAACTCCTCGACTGATCCATTGCCTATTAAACGTCTGTGTGAGGTACTTCGGATATTTCGCAGAAAATGGGCTGGTGCTCTATCATACAGCCGTTGGTGGAATGATACCTCATTTAGTAGGGCAGGCAAGACGTTTGAAAGAAACTGACGGTATCTTGCACCAGTCAACTTATTTGGTGGTATGGAAGTCCTATTAATTTATTGCCAATAGTCCCTGTCAATATATTAATTGAAAATCGGCGCTAAAGCCTTGCTTCTCCAATTCCGTGTGGATTTGCAGCAGCCAGTATATGATGTTGGTCACCTGAAAACTGACAATGCAAGCTTCGTCTGTGGACAGTATCTTTGTGGTGAAAAGCGGATCTTCACCATATATTTGCAACAACCATTGGCAGAACTGCATTCTGGCAGACAGGTCTTGTGGTCAGGGATGGTGGCAAGGGGGGGGGGGGAGGGGCTATGGGGGGCTGTAGCCCCCCCCCCTCCCAATGGAATATCATATTACACTGGATAAAATGACTTCAGAAATCAGCGATTATACTACTTCAACAGATTCAATCATTTTTTTTATAATTATGTAGCAATATAGGTTGCAATGTATTTCAAACACATTTTAACAAAAGGATAAGAGCGGCAAATAGCTAAACCAATAAATATCCTGTAACTTAAAATGGGCATCTTATTATTTATTAAGATACATTGGATATATATTAATGTACGAGTACCACTTACAATAATCAGGAAAGGTAAATATGCCGGGTATGCCTACCAACACTTAAATTGCTGGCCCCAGACAAAAACTTCGAAATCACTGGACATCTGGGTCAAATCGTATTATTTTCCCGGGCAGACACATTCTGTAGCCAGTTTTTTACCCTGAACTCCAAAACAATTACCAAAAACTACTTCAAGCAACAATAAATTTTACCAGTTTGTCAGTGGAGGACCCAAACTCTCCTTTTGTTAAGCGATATTCCATTCCCCCAAACACCAGCTCCCCCCCCCCCCCCCCTACCCTTTTGACCGACTTCTAGAATCGGCCCTGCTTCTGGTGAAAGGGCTTGGACACGCTGTAAATGATGTGGATACAGCGACTGTCAAAGCAGGATCGCTCAGACCAGCGGATGACTAAGCCCGTTAGACGCTGCAGTTCTATGTACACTAACATCTCCCACTGTTTACAATTGTCGCTCCTCCACAAAGAATGTTGTCGGGCCAGCCATGACCCGCCGTTGCTGGAGCTGCTGAACCAGAATCATTAGTCACTGCAAAAGACGGCTGAATTAACTGTGCAGCTGGTACTGTGCGCTCTGGACATTTTGCAACCTACAGAACACGGGCTCACAGCTGCTTCCATTTGCCAGAACATAATAGAAGATCATGTCTACCGTTTCCCATGTGGAATAATAGACTTCCATTAAAGCCAAAACTACATTGTAAAAGAATATCACAAAATCGTCAAAATACAGACTGATTATATTAGAACATACATACACGAAGACAAAATGCAAACAAAATTCAAATTTGGCGCCGAACTCACTAGTGAACAAATGAACACTGACTGGGCTGGACCACACAACCCCCACAATTACACTGTGTTTTGGTGAAGTGCTTTTATCACCTTATTTGCGAAAATAAGTGTTATATTTGTGTATGCTTTACAACGTCTCACCATGATGCTGAGAATAAAAGGGTTTGCCACACGATAACGTAAGTAGAAACGAATATAGGCGCGAAATATCGTGACAAACTAAATTACATTTAGAGCATAAAATGATAGGTTAACTCCCAACCAAATTTCTCATCAACATCGTTCAGTTGCTGATGACAAGCTAACTATGATAAATAATCCACAAGTGGTCCTGAAAGATCAAGATGGTTCACATGGCTCTGAGCACTAGGGGACTTAACATCGAAGTTCATCAATCCCCTAGAACTTAGAACTACTTAAACCTAACTGACCTAAGGACATCACACACAACCATGCCCGAGGCAGGATTCGAACCTGCGACCATAGCGGTGGCACGGTTCCTGACTGAAGCGCCTAGAACCGCTCGGCCCGAAAGATCATGCACACCAAGTGTTAAGGTATTAACAAAACGAAACGAATTGTTGTTTGAACTAAATATCTACATAATTTTGTAATCATTTAGTAAAAACGTTCACATTACAAATTAAATAAAATTGAAATCCACTAGTGATGGCACAGTGGTGCTGAAACATGTTTGGGAACTTTGAAAAACGGTGTTTTGCATAACTGGCGAACCTTACATCCACCAATTTTTTCTCTCTTGGAGCAGTTCTTCACAAAGGAATGACATTTAAATCTGATTAGGCAATAAGCAGACTCGTCAAGGGGGACAAATTTTTTTTCTGGGGAGCTCGTGAAGAAAAGTTTCATTGGACAAAGTTTAAAATTCCGTTACGTAAAAATGGCGTTCAGACAATAATGGCTACTAAGAGTAATCTTAAAATCTAGCACAAAAGACTTGCCCATAAAAACTTTCCCACATGAAAGAGATTTTGAAAGGCAGACAAATTCAGGTTACGGAAGAAGATAAAAACTTATTTGAATATGAACAGCTCGCTCCAGAAGAATATGAGACTATTGAGGGTACAGCCTACAAGTAAGCCTTCATCTGACAGGAGAAAAATAAAAATTAAATCACCTGAGGAAGAACCAAATTCTAAAATCAACTGCACTAAACAGAATGTTAATGAAGACGGCACAGAATCTGTACATCAAATAGGAAGAAGCCAACGAGACAAGGCAAAAATGAAAAAGCCTATTAGATATGCCAATCTAAATGTAAATTCTGCATTATCATGTGACACAACGTTATGACACTGTCTCGTACCAAGATGCTGTTGACTGTAACAACTCAGAAAATTGGAAACAGTCCATTCAAGAAGAAATACACACACTCAATAAAATTTGGATTACGACTGAACCTTCACAAAACCAAGCAAGCTTAACAATAAGTAGGCATTCAAAGTGAAGAGGGAAACCAATGGAACTATGGACAGATTTAAGGCTCGTCTTGTTGCTAGAGCATTTCCTCAGAGACATGGTATGGACAGTACAGAAACCTTCAGTCTAGTGATAAGATTAGACTCTGTAACATTAATCTTGGAATAAGGCAGATTGATGTTGAAGCAGCAGCGTTTTAAGCAATGAAATCTACACTGAGATATACAGGGTGGTAGTCAGCATGTGATTCCTCATCCCATTTGAAGACAAAAGTGTATCTAACAAAACCTAGTCCCACCAATAGGTTTAATAGCAATGCGATTTAAAAAATCGAGGCTCTGGCAACGCTGTAATTGCGTGTAAGGAGGCCGGAGCAGCTAGCGCGAACTCTGCACCGTGCCAGAGCCGTTCTGTTAGCTCAGTAAGACAAGGTAATGTTCGAGTCACGTTCGCACCAAACTTTTTTTTCCCCTTTAAAGCATCAGCTGTATCTAACTGACATCTCTGTAATGCTGTAACGTGTTTATTTCTTTCTGTTACCTTTAACATTAAGACATAAAATGAACTTCTTACATATGTACACAGTGCCACGAAGTCTACACACGAGCAGTAGCTTGATTATCAGATGCACCCAGCACCAAAAGCTTGTCGACATATTCATCGTTTGTGTACTCCGTCGGGAAGCAGCCCTACATGAACTTAACAGGACCAGTTATGTTTGTGCACTGCTCTGTTGGTAGAGACATACATGCAGTTTAATGGATTCCACAGTCATATGATAGGCTATTCTCATGTGACAAACTGATGTCCTGCTTATAAACGACAAGAACTAGGAAACGGACGTCAAAAAAATAAATAAGGAATCTGCCGAGGATTCGGAACCTAGCTCTAAAAGGATGGGGTTTGATGTCACAAGAGGTTACTCAGTTAGCTACAGTAGCTAGTTTAGTACTGTGGATTGTTACATGTTTCTCTGTATGTTCCGTTGGGCTACATGATGTGACAGTGTTGCCCACTCCTCTTTTACAAACATATTTCGAAAAAGCACTCGATCTTATTTTGCTAGATACACTTTTATCTTGGATTTGGATGAGCAATTGCATGCCAACATCCATGGGCAGCATTTTCTCTTCCCCTTTATATGCATCAACCAGAGGACTTTGAGGAAGGTACCAAAGGGGTGAGCAAGGTGAAGACTCAAACAAGCACCTAGGCTATGAATCAATGATTCACCAGTATGCTAAACAATTTCGCCCTGCTAGAAGCAGGTGTAAGTTCCTGTGTTTCTATAAATGACAAGGACTCTTGACCATCCTAGCTATTCCCATCGGTGATGGTCTGGTTGTATCAGAGGCTCGAGAAGTCCTGAATTTTTTTCTGAATGACTTGGAGCAGGAACATGACATAACTACGAGAAGTGCTAGTCATTATCTTGGTCTGCAAATAGACCAGTTTCAGTCAATCAAAGGGCATATGCGAGGGTTGAATGGTACAAGTGGGAGAATTTGAATGACGTGGTAATACACTCCTGGAAATGGAAAAAAGAACACATTGACACCGGTGTGTCAGACCCACCATACTTGCTCCTGACACTGCGAGAGGGCTGTACAAGCAATGATCACACGCACGGCACAGCGGACACACCAGGAATCGCGGTGTTGGACGTCGAATGGCGCTAGCTGCGCAGCATTTGTGCACCGCCGCCTTCAGTGTCAGCCAGTTTGCAGTGGCATACGGAGCTCCATCGCAGTCTTTAACACTGGTAGCATGCCGCGACAGCGTGGACGTGAACCGTATGTGCAGTTGACGGACTTTGAGCGAGGGCGTATAGTGGGCATCCGGGAGGCCGGGTGGACGTACCGCCGAATTGCTCAACACGTGGGGCGTGAGGTCTCCACAGTACATCGATGTTGTCGCCAGTGGTCGGCGGAAGGTGCACGTGCCCGTCGACCTGGGACCGGACCGCAGCGACGCACGGATGCACGCCAAGACCGTAGGATCCTACGCAGTGCCGTAGGGGACCGCACCGCCACTTCCCAGCAAATTAGGGACACTGTTGCTCCTGGGGTATCGGCGAGGACCATTCGCAACCGTCTCCATGAAGCTGGGCTACGGTCCCGCACACCGTTAGGCTGTCTTCCGCTCACGCCCCAACATCGTGCAGCCCGCCTCCAGTGGTGTCGCGACAGGCGTGAATGGAGGGACGAATGGAGACGTGTCGTCTTCAGCAATGAGAGTCGCTTCTGCCTTGGTGCCAATGATGGTCGTATGCGTGTTTGGCGCCGTGCAGGTGAGCGCCACAATCAGGACTGCATACGACCGAGGCACACAGGGCCAACACCCGGCATCATGGTGTGGGGAGCGATCTCCTACACTGGCCGTACACCACTGGTGATCGTCGAGGGGACACTGAATAGTGCACGGTACATCCAAACCGTCATCGAACCCATCGTTCTACCATTCCTAGACCGGCAAGGGAACTTGCTGTTCCAACAGGACAATGCACGTCCGCATGTATCCCGTGCCACCCAACGTGCTTTAGAAGGTGTACATCAACTACCCTGGCCAGCAAGATCTCCGGATCTGTCCCCCATTGAGCATGTTTGGGACTGGATGAAGCGTCGTCTCACGCGGTCTGCACGTCCAGCACGAACGCTGGTCCACCTGAGGCGCCAGGTGGAAATGGCATGGCAAGCCGTTCCACAGGACTACATCCAGCATCTCTACGATCGTCTCCATGGGAGAATAGCAGCCTGCATTGCTGCGAAAGGTGGATATACACTGTACTAGTGCCGACATTGTGCATGCTCTGTTGCCTGTGTCTATGTGCCTGTGGTTCTGTCAGTGTGATCATGTGATGTATCTGACCCCAGGAATGTGTCAATAAAGTTTCCCCTTCCTGGGACAATGAATTCACGGTGTTCTTATTTCAATTTCCAGGAGTGTACATTCTGAACGTCATCAAGTGTTTTCTAGTCCACACTGTCAAGCTGTTGGAAGCTCGCTCTACCTATCAGTGGTCACCAAACCTGACACTTATGCAGTGCACAGTGCTAGCCCACACCATGATAAACCAGAAAAGACACATCAGAATGTTGTGAAGAGAATCTAAAAGTACCTAAAGGTCTTCTCTTACGGCTTATACTCTACAAGAAGTGGAGATATTTGTTTGTCTGTTTATAGTGACTCAGACAGTGCAGGAGATGCTCTTATTCCAAAATCAACCAAAAGTATTGTTGATAAATTTTGTGAAGCCGCCATAGCTTGGAGACAGAAGGTGGTCTTGTCAGCAACAGAAGCTTCCTGTCAAGCTATAAAAAAATCATGTGGGTCCAGCCAGTTTGGAAATTATTATGGGACTAAAAGAAATAATTACCACCTTGTGTATGGACTGTCAAAGTGCCATCCCATTTCTCAACAACCCTGAGCGTCAAAAGCGAATAAAACATATAAATGTGAAGCATAATTTTAAATGAGAAAAATTCAGCTTGTGCATCTTCAACCTTGGAACATGTCATCTCTGCAGATCAACAAGCAGATATTCTCACCAATCTTCTTACTAGAATTAACTTAGATAAACTAAGATAGCTACTTATTGTGCTCAACACCGAATATCTTACAGACAAAAAACAGTGAAGGTGTTGAAAAGTTATTAAATGAAGTGAGAGTGTTGTGATGTTCAATTAAATATGTTTTGTTTTGTTTGTTTCCCTTATATTCATAAACAATGTCACAGTATCACATTTGTTTCTGGTGCACTTTAGAATTGCTTATATAGTGCTGCCATCTGAGACTTACCCAATGAACTCAGTGGTACAGAGCCGCCTTTTTCTCATAATGTGTGTTTGCGTTATGTAACACGTTTTGTTTCTGTTTCATGAATAAAAGCTTGCCATGAGCAGTACTGTTTTACTATGACTCCTTTATCGTTTAATTACTACATTAAGAGTACTGATATTTTAAACTCTGATGATTACTACATAAAATGGATAAAACTCTCCCCAAAACATGGGATAGGCGAAAGGAGAGATAAATGAGATAAATAAAAATGGGTATACCTTTCATATTCTCATTGACGCTATCACATATGAGTGCTTCAATGAAAGTATTAAATCACACATGATTGTGTCAAAGAAAACATTAAATGACGTGTGATTTCTTCAGTGGAAATATTGAATGTGCAAACTAAAGTGTAAATCAGTGTACCTTGACACAAAGTTCTAGTGACAACTGGTGATCGTGTCAGTAATCTTTGGATTAGTAGCACAGCATTTATCCATTGAGCTAAGTGAAATTCATCTGTATCCGCAGTGCAACCGTAAGATACCACAATAGCACGTTTTAGACACAGCTGTTTTATTTCAACAAATTATAGCAAATGTGTATTGTATCTTTATGCATCAGCGGCTACAAATAGCGTTTTTTCGTTGAATCCAAGTTGTAATACAAAAACTACACTGTAGGACACCAGAACAATTGTTGTGAGACTTCTCGGAACTGCTACTCCTGAAGCTATCGTAAGTTGATAGTCAATTGTTTTTTCTAACGTCGTTAGATTCCGTTTTCCATTTACCATCAGATATCGGTAGAGTGTTTACTCTGTTACGTACTAGATCACGAGGAATATTTCCTTCATCTCAAAACTGTTTTCTGAGTATTAGATGACAATCTGATGCAGATTCAGTTCTGCTGAAATTGGCCTGCGCCTGTCCATTCCTAGGCGCCCCTGCAGGCTGCAATACAAGATCCAGTTGACTTCTTTGTGGTACTACGTCGAAATTTTACGGAGTAACTGCTCTTAGTCCGCAACGAAAGATGAAGGACAACACACAGACAGAATAATTCCAGTTTGGAGGGGTTATCTGGGGGGAGGAGGACCTTGCCCATCATCTTCAGCGATTGCTCACAGTGTCATTCCCCACACTCTACTTTCCTGGTTACGCGGAACTTTTACACACTAATATAGTATGCGTAAAATTACATGAAATGTATCGTCGATTCTCAGTAACGACGGTGATGCAACACGCTGTTCACCACTTATGATAAATTCGAAGGACAGAGCTATCCAGTTTGGTTTATCGACTCGGTCACTGTAAAAAGTGCTACTCGTGCGACCTTCGCCAGACTATCAGAAGAACGCGAAGTCTGATACAAAAGGTTTACAGCTATGAACGCCGATAGTATCTTGATCTGCTGCACCAGATTACTGGCGGAAACTAAACGACAATTAAGGCGTGACTGATATTCAAATCGTAAATAACTTTATCGTACTTCTCAATTGATGGCTGTAGGATATATGCTACGCAACACATCCTAACGAATAAATTAATCTCTTTAAATGTGCTTATAGCTGATAATATCAATATAGATACGTGCAGCCACCTGTGCCACCAGCACTGTGCTTCTTAATCTGTTCCCAGTGCATTCAGTGTGAAATGAGTCCCAGTACGCCTAAAACTTTAATATTCCTAACTTACAGCTGACGTTTTTTTCACTTGCCTTACAGAAAAAGACCGTTACTGTGTCGGGAAGTTTTCGCTGCTTTTTCTGTTGTTTCTCCCATTCATTTACATTTCCTCTGCTGTGGGCTATGGTGTTGTGAGGCCATGAGGTGAAGGTGTTCTCTGCCTGAAGGCTGGTTTGTACACTGCAGGGATCTACTAGAAATGGTCCTACTGGAGGCTGTACATCCTTGCCTTCCTCTTTCTTTTGTATTGACTTTCATGGTGTTTTTGTTGACGTCTTGGCTTAATACAGCTCTCCCAGTCGTTATATGCTGTACAAGCGTGTAAGGTGTGCGTGTTTAGTGTGTGTGTGTGTGTAATGTAGGAAGAAGTGAACTGCTCTCATAAGTAGTGGCAGGTAAGACCTGAACTTCTCAGCTATGCAGTAAGGATGAATTCTTATGCCCCAGAGAACGCGATCTGACCTGTAATATTTAATAAAAATAGTCGTACACAAACACTTACATAATATGGTGCAACTGAAACTTGGCTTTGTATAGCTACCATGTCAACATTGAACAATGAGTAAAGAATCGTTTAGAAAGTGATTAAGAACTGAATTAGTGTTTACTTTTGGCTTATGATATCCAGCGGTGCTCTGAGGATATTTGCTTAGTTTTGTAATCTTTGACTTTAAGAATGATAAGAGTAAATGAACCATCAAAATCAATACATAAATTATGAATATCGTTTACATATCATAGCTCTACAGTGAGTGAGACCACACCTTTAGCAAGCACCTATCGTCGAAAAAGCGCTCATCAGCCCACCTTTCTGCACCTGTAACCTAGTAAAACAAGTAAAGCAGTCATCAGCACAAAAATTGTTTTAAACACCAAAGTGCTTTACTAGGCATGGTCCTGTTGGTGCCTTCCTCCAACTTTTGACTGACTTGTCCAGCCAGTTATTGGGGTACCTACAGTCTAATGTAGATTTGAATTCGTAGTCTGGTACTTTACCGGTGAGGCACTGAGAAAATAGCATGCAAAGAGCAACTACTTGATCCTAACGTTTAGTTACTGCAATTCAATACGTGGCCCATGACTCATCAGAACACTTATGGTCCGTGAAGCAGTGTCATAACCAGCAGAAGGAGTAGTGTCTTCACTAGCAGAAGAAGAAGCCGTGACAGAGACCCCGCAGGCGAGATATGGGAGAAGAGAAAGAACAAAGAAGCAAAAGCATCTCAAGGAGCAGGATTTTTTGTATCAGCAGGTAAAAAGAAAGGTGCCATAGAAAATCAAAACATCCAAACAAATATTTCTAATATAAGAATCTTGCAGCAGAATGCACTGTATGTATCCAATAAATTAGAACAGATAGAAGTGCTAGTAGCTGCAGAGCTACCACATATATTTATTATGTCAGAACATGGGCTGAAAGGAAATGAAATTAATGTTGACAACATACAGGAATATAAAAAAAGTTGCTAATTTCTGCAGATCTGAACATAAGGGTGGAGGGTGGCAGTCTATATATGCAGTAAAATATAGGGTATCATTCCATGGTCAGTAGACAACTGTACAGAAATGCTGTTTGAAGCTGCAGGAATACAAACAACATAGTATGGGGAAAAATTTGTGATAATAGATATCTACAGATCACCAAACTGTCAGATAAGTGGTTTTCTAAAAGAGTTTGAAGTACTGTTTGATGAGGCTGGCAGGGAATTCTCTTTTAGCAGGTGATCTAACTATTAACACAATAAAAAGCAACTGTTATACAAGGTGTTTTCAAGATCTGAATAAAACTTATGAACTTTATTTAGCAGTAGACAGTCCCACGAGACACTGTAAAAATACAGAAATACAGAAATGTACAATAGAGCAGGCAGACAGTACAGGTCATAAACATGACCATTACAGACCACTATGGGCTAGTAGTTGAATTAGCAAGCAACATAGGAAAGCCAGAAAAAAATATTTAAAGCGCTTCGATAAACTAAGCAAATAGATAAGCTACAAAGGCTATTGTAAACCGAAGACTTTAGTGAAGTATACTTAACAGAAAAACCTAGATAAAGGATGGGAATCATTCTGAAAAACATTGGGTAATTACATGGATGTGGCATGTCCATTTGTATGTAGAGAACTAAATAAGAAGAAGAATAAAAATTGGGTCACACTAGAGGTAAAAAGGAAGAGGGAAGAGGTGAAAAGCATATCTGAAAAGTGTCGGTTAAGGCCAACCCAAGAAAATAGGGATGCATATAGCGAAAAGAAGAAAATATACACCAAACTGGTAAAGGAGACTAAATCAACATATTATGAAAACAAGATAGCAACCTCAACAAATATCACTAAGACCATATAGTCTCTCGTAACTGAAAACAGGAGAGGTGTAGGTGTGGAAAACAATGATAACGTAACACTTGACGTATATGGGAAGGAACTCAGGGATGCACAAAATGTCAGCAATACTTTAAACAAACATTATACTGAAGTTGTGGACAAATTAATAACTCAAAATAATACTTCCAAAATAAACACAATAAACATTCCATATGAGACAAAATGCTTATTCCTGACCCCAACTAATGAATCAGAAATTGTAAAAATAATACACAGCCTAAGAACAAAAAACCCTGAGGGACTAGATGGTATTCCACTAAACTAATTAAATGGGTAGTAAAGCAATTAGCCTATCTGATAAACTTATCTATAGAAAAATGAATATTTCCAATGTGCCAGAAAAAAGTAAAGTAATCCCTATACATAAAGGAGGCTGGAAAAAAGATCCAGAAAATTACAGATGTATAACTATTACATCTGTACTCTCTAAAATTATAGAAATCATAATAAAAGACAGAATATTGAATTTTACACAAACTTTGCAATATTCTCAATTATTAACAACGTGGATTCAGAAAGGGCAAACTTACCAAAACAGCAATAGCTGAATCCGTAACACTTGTAACTAACACACTTGATGAACAGAAGAAAGTCTTGGTATGTTTCTGGACCTATCTAAAGCATTTAATTGTATACATCATGACATCCTATTAAGAAATCTTCATTGTTCTGATACAAGGGGGAAAGCAATAGACATCATTAAATCATTTTTGGAAAATACAAAGCAGTTTGTAGAAATAAAGCAAAAAGTGAAAAATAATATCTCAAGTGTCTTTTCAAATTTTGAAATTGTGAAATATTGAGTTCCTGAAGGATCCATCTTTGGTCCACTAGTTTCCATTTTGTATGTCAATGATATGACCAATCATTATCTGATAGTGTAGCTATGTATGCAGATGACACATCATTTGTTGTTACCAGTTCTGCAACAGCTGACCTGCAAGAGAAGGCTTCGCAAAATATCAAAAGTGGAAACAATTATTTCAGGGAAAACAATCTCTTTATAAATGGAAACAAAACAACATATATGAAGATACATGCAAACAAAAACACACTTTGGACAATATCACAGTTAGGCTTGGAGACCTAGAACTAAAAGAGACAGACAGCTACAAATTTCTGGGTGTAGCAGTGGGTAGGTATATGACATGGGAGAATTACATAAATAACATGTGCAGCAAAATAGGTTCAAGCATATTTCTGATGAGAAAAATGTCAGAGCCAGTAAACAGACACTCTACAAACAATGCACTATGGACATGTCCATTCACACCTCTCATAGAGCATCCTGGCTTGGGGAAATGCTGCAAATGTGGACACACAATGGGTATTATGATTACAAAAGTGTGTGTGTGTGTATGTGTGTGTGTGTGTGTGTGTATACAGGGTGGTCCACTGATCGTGACCGAGCCAAATATCTCACGAAATAAGCGTCAAACGAAAAAACTGCAAACAACGAAACTTGTCTAGCTTGAAGGGGGAAACCAGATGGCGCTATGGTTGGCCCGTTAGATGGCGCTGTCATAGGTCAGACGGATATCAACTGCGTTTTTTAAAATAGGAACCCCCATTTTTTATTACATATTCGTGTAGTACGTAAAGAAATTGAATGTTTTAGTTGGACCACTTTTTTCGCTTTGTGATAGGTGGTGCAGTAATAGTCACAAAAATTTGGCTCACAATTTTAGACGACAAGTTGGTAACAGGTAGGTTTATTAAATTAAAATACAGAACATAGGTACGTTTGAACATTTTATTTCGGTTGTTCCAATGTGATACACGTACCTTTGTGAACTTATCATTTCTGAGAACGCATGCTGTTACAGCGTGATTACCTGTAAATACTACATTAACGCAATAAATGCTCAAAATGATGTCCGTCAACCTCAATGCATTTGGCAATATGTGTACCAACATTCCTCTCAACAGTGAGTAGTTCGCCTTACGTAAAGTTCGCACATGCATTGACAATGCGCTGACGCATGTTGTCAGGTGTTGTCGGTGCATCACGATAGCAAATATCCTTCAACTTTCCCCACAGGAAGAAATCTGGGGACGTCAGATCCTGTGAACGTGCAGGCCATGGTATGGTGCTTCGATGACCAATCGACCTGTCATGAAATATGCTATTCAATACGACTTCAACCGCATGTGAGCTATGTGCCAGACATCCATCATGTTGAAAGTACATCGCCATTCTGTCATGCAGTGAAACATCTTGTAGTAACATCGGTAGGACATTACGTAGGAAATCAGCATACATGCACCATTTAGACTGCCATCGATAAATGGGGGCCAATTATCCTTCCTCCCATAATGCCGCACCCTACATTAACCCGCCAAGGTCGCTGATGTTCCACTTGTCGCAGCCATCGTGGATTTTCTGTTGCCCAGTGGTGCATATTATGCCAGTCGGTGAATGACGCCTCGTCGCTAAATAGAACGCGTGCAAAAAATCTGTCACCATCCCGTAATTTGTCTTATGCCCAGTGGCAGAACTATACATGACGTTCAAAGTCGTCGCCATGCAATTCCTGGTGCATAGAAATATGGTACGGGTGCAATCGATGTTGATGTAGCCTCTCAACACCGACGTTTTTGATATTCCCGATTCTTGCGCAATTTGTCTGCTACTGATATGCAGATTAGCCGCGGCAGCAGCTAAAACACCTACTTCGGCATCATCATTTGTTGCAGGTGGTGGCTGACGTTTCACATGTGGCTGAACACTTCCTGTTTGCTTAAATAACGTAACTATCCGGCGAACGGTCCGGGCACTTGGATGATGTCATCCAGCATACCGAGCAGCATACATAACACACACCCATTGGGCATTTCGATCACAATAGCCATACATCAACATGATATCGACCTTTTCCGCAATTGGTAAACGGTCCATTTTAACACGGGTAATGTATCACGAAGCAAATACCGTTACATGATACCACGTACTTCTACGTTTGTGACTATTACAGCGCCATCAATCACAAAGAGAAAAAGTGATCCAACTAAAACATTCATGTTTCTTTACGTACTACACGAATATGTAATAAAAAATGGGGTTCCTATTTTTTAAAAAACGTGGTTTATATCCGTCTGACCTATGGCAGTGCCATCTAGCGGGCCAACCATAGCGCTATCTGGTTTCCCCCTTCAAGCTAGACGAGTTTCATTCTTTGTAGTTTTTTCGTTTGATGCTTATTTCGTGAGATATTTGGCCCAGTCACTATCAATGGGCCATCCTGTATATATGATACAATTATCTACTTAAAAGCTAACTGTACTGCTTAGCTAAATGGAGAATATCGCGAACATAATACAAGAATAAAAAAATAGAAGGAAGCGGGCTAAAATTAACAGACGAAGAACCTGTAAATGCTGGGCGTATATTGTACAACAGTTTACCACAATGTACAAAGATGATAGAAAGTATGTCTCTTTTTAAAAGAAAATTAAAAAGACATCTGATCAATATTTGCCCTTACAGTGTTTAAAAATTTCTTGAAATAAAAAATTAAATAGTGTGCAGCACAGTACATTTTTATAATGCACTTTAATGACATTTTCTGCGAAAATTCTGTAAAATATATGAATAATTACTATCATTTTGTAACTAGCTATGTATATGCGAAATTTATGTAAACAGGAAGTGTCCAATATCATTGTTAGGAATGATCCACAAACAAATAAAGACTAAAGAATCAACAATTCACAGCAATATGGCGACCACGCAACGTGTCACTGTATCATGCACTGCACCCACTAAAAATACAGGTCTTAGCGCAGAAATTATGGGAACAAAATTAGCTGTTACACTGAGTCGATGGATTGTGCTGACTAACTTGCATTTCTATAAACTTTCCTGTTATTTCCATTGGTATAATACGTAGAAGACTGCTGCAAATCTGATTGACAGAAGTCAAAGTATGTGCTAGTTTTCTCTTTTCCTTCTCATGAAGGATAGAGGAAGATGTATAAAAAATTCTGTGGGAAAGTTTGGTAATTCTAAAGAACACAGGGTTTGCATCATACATTTTCCTGATCAAAATATTCGTGAAATTAGAACAACAAGACCTGATGATAAGTGATAGCTGATAGCTTTCAAAATGTTTTGTAGTGTACAACAAGCATGGATATTGGTATTGAAGATAGGCTTATTCTTTTTTAGCTTATGTATTAGCAGTTCCTCGTAAATTATTGGATTTGTAAAGTAATGCTGGTCCATGCTTACCTCCAATTTTACCAACGTATTTGTTGATCTTTCTCAGTACCGGTACACACACACTGAAATCCAAAGAAGAGTTTAAGGGCAAGTAGTAAGTGTTCATTTGCATCATTATATAGATACCAATACTAACCTGAAACGTAGCTTCATGAATCGTATGATACATCTTTACGTTTACTGTCTGTTAGACACAGCAGCTGAGAATATATATATGTAATGTGTATATTTTATTTTGTTTATGTTAAAATGCTATTTACCCAAAACGTTTGTTGCCATATCTCTTATCTGGAGAGTACACATATTATAAAAATATACAGGACCCTGTTAGTAAGCTACTACAGTAATTTCGAATAAGTTTGTAATATAACGATTCAGGGAAATGCTTATTAGCCTTTACTGACAACTGGGTTTTTGATATGTTTGTCTTTTATCTGACGTTCTGCAATCGTTCTGTAAATTGTATACCATATTTTGTCACGTGAATTTTACCATTTTTTTAACTTGCGCGTGTATTTATGTATATATATGCAATATTAAATCATATACTGACACGAGAACTAATTAGAAAGTAGTTTTGTGTAATATAGAAGTATCCTGTCGTGTGACAAACAAGAGTGCGGTGTAATGTCTGTCATCGTACGTTTATATTGTTAATTTGTAATGTAAATCATTTAATAGTATCTTAAAATGTTGGGGATGCAAAATCATAAACGTCATGGTTAATTTTATATCACAAAATATAATGACGTCAATCGAATTTAATCTACGTCCGCTTACTGATCTGCCGCCCCACTGCCGACTCACAGCTGTTTTGCTGTCCTGAGTTCAGTAGTAACATGCATTAACAACAAAGAAAAGACAAGGTTTTGGATGGAAACAGAAGTTCTTTAATATACGGTCTAAAGAAACGAATTGATTTACGAGCCCATATGGATTCCCAAAGCAGCAGAGATAAATTCGATCTCACAAGGAAGAATCAGATTAATATGTTCTGAGTACGCATCTTTAAAGAAAGCAACAACTCTTTCATAATCCAGAAGAGGATTGTTAACTCTGAATCTACAGCATGGGTGGAGCCAGCGATTGGTTTCAATCCGGCCCGCGGAATAAATTGTAACAAGTACTTTGTAGCATAATCTGTTCGTTATGGGCGTCGGAAATGGGGTGATATTCATATCAGTCCGTTACGCCATGGAAATTAACGCCACGGACTCAATAACTTTGACTATATGCGCTAGGAGAACTGATCATGTGACGAGGCGTCCGCGAGCTTAGGAATACCGAAGGTTGCGTATGCCTGATCTACAGCTTTACAGACTGAAAAGATAATGTTCATCACTACGTATAATCAAGCTTACAATAAATCAAAACCAAGCAATATATGGATTTCCATTTCTACACGCAGAATAATACTGCCGCATGCCTCAACACGTAGTAATTGTACTTAAACTGTGCAGAGGTTTAGCAAGAAGTCCAAATCAGCCTATTTACGTCGCCTAAGCTTCAACTCGGCAATTACTGAAATGATCTCAAAAATGTTCAAATGTGTGTGAAATCTTATGGGACTTAACTGCTAAGGTCATCAGTCCCTAAGCTTACACACTACTTAACCTAAAGTATCCTAAGGACAAACACACACACCCATGCCCGAGGGAGGACTCGAAACTCCACCACTGAAATGACCCCACCAAATTCTTTCAGCATTGTAGAATCTCCGCACCAGCACAGTTCACCAACAGATAAAGCCAGTATTCCTCTCAAGTCAGAAAATAGAACGATTTTCCCCAAATACAGCATCAGGAACAAGAATAGCGAATTCTACGCTGGGCAACAAAATAAATGCTCACTTTCCGAAGCCATAATTGTCACCCATAGCGATGAGTAAGTTTGAAATTTGGCTCAAAGGTGCCTAGAAACTTCTTTGTAATGAAGCAAAAGCATGACGGCTGGGTGGGGCCAGCTCGACGACGCCGCTTCCGACAGCAGGGAGTCGGCTCATGCGAAGAAAAGGCCACGGCTCGGTAGTTAATGTGAGTTATAAGGTGAGTTATGGACGTCACATTGGCACCAAATTACACCTCAATTCTGCCAATGCCTCCGTGGACGTTTCGCGCGATGAAAAGGTCACCACAGCCCCTCTTTACCCACATTTCATCCCTTCATTGACGTCTCTGCGTTGGAGGTGAGAACCGCGACATCCAGCGTTGAAATCACGTGGTTTTCTTATGAGTGGACGACGAACGCATTCCAGACACACCACCGCTCTGAATCGACATCAGATGCTGACATAAAGGGCGTCAATGAAACCACTCCTTTCCCTGGGGCATTGATTCCCACACATTTCGCGATTGAAGCCTACAGTTCGCAGTGCGAAGAGCAGCAGCAAGATGTCGGCGCTGCTGACACCCTCGTACATTTCAACCCTTCCCTGCATTATGTGCTGCATCCCTGTTGCATGTGATCGCACGACTTGGGACTGCACTCGAGCATTATTTTTGCTCTTGTGTATGGGTTGGAACCATTACGGACTGTTCATTCAGCAAAATTTGAACGCGATCTGAAACATGAAAGGGTATTTATGCTTTTTTAGCCCTCCATTTTCGTCCTCTGACAGCAGTTCAGCCTGGGAGCTGCTGTAGCACCTAAAGACAGGCAAACCTCACCAAAGAGTGTCGCAGGGGTTGTGTAGCCGTTAGAGCAGTCAGCAAGCTAATTTCGTGTCGAAATTTCTGAAGGTATATTTCTAACGTGCTGAACAAAGTTGCCTGGTTGACATATATAGTATTGCGGAACTGGGGGGAGCCTCAGAGGCAACCTAAGCTGTTTTATTCGCAAACATGTTAATGTTACACTTCCGCATGATTAAGCTCTGGTACGGCGCGCCGCGGAATTTGAATCGGCGCCAGAAATCATAGACGTCGAAGACCCCTAGAGGTCTCTGCACCATCGCGCCGGAAGCTGTGGCGGCGCGCGCCTCCTGGCCCGCATTTAGTGTGAGGGCGCCACAGCGGAACATGTGGTCCCAGTGGCCAATAGCGGCGCACCCGATCGTGTATTTAAGCGCCTGCCTCTCGCTCAGCCTAAACCTGTGCATGTGCATTCAGTGTCTTCTCTGTGTTTTAAGAATCTCCAACTGTGTTTTTTTAACTTTCTGGTGACTTTTTTAACTGTCCCCTATGAACGTCTCCATGTCAGTGTATTTTTACCTCCATTTTCTCCCATTACTGTGTTTTACGTTCCCCTTTTTTATCGCCTTATGTATGTAACATTTTATTCTTGTTTTAGTTGTCATGGCACTCAGCTGAAGCACAGCGGATTGTGCCGCTGACAGCCCTCCTCTGCCCATATGGGGCAGGGGAATGAAATCACAATAAAGAAAGAAAAAAAGATCAGTCAGCGAGTCTAATTGTTGTGTGAGTCTTGACATATCGCCTCGACAACAGACAGCGTGTTTACTGTTCTTTGTTTTCGTTACTACTGGACGTCTTGGATTCGTTTGGTTGTCTTGGTCACTCCGTTGCTTCTTGCGTGTTGTCGACGTAAGGTCTCTCTTGATCGTCTGTCGTTGTTTCGTGTCCATCCTTTCCGTTCGTTCGTTTGTTTGCGAACCGCTCTCCGTTTGGTTACAACATAAGCCACAGGAGGGAGGAAACCAGAAGGGTTGAAAAAACATAAGAATTCTTTAATTGTTCGGATCACATTCAAATTTTTTCGATTGGTTTTGAACGGTGCATAGTGGTTTCAGGCTGTACACAAGAGCAAAAAAGTTTCCATCGCACTGCACTCCGAAGGGATGCTATCACATTCAGTGAGGTATAGTCCCACGGCGTTATTAGAGAATGATTGAAACTTCCAAGGGTGTCAACGGTATAAAAGGTTCTCAAGAACATCTTCCTCTTGCTCATCGCACTGTGAACTGTTGTTGCCAACCGTGAAATGTGTGGGAATCAACATCCTGGCGGAAAGTGGGATTTCTCTGACGCCCTTTATGCCAGCCCCTGAAGCCTTTTCGCGGCAATTCTGAGCGGCGGTGTGTCTGAATTGTTTTCCTCGGCCATCTATAAGAAAATCGCGTGATTTCAATGGTGTGTGTCGCACTCCTTCAAACTAAGAAGTGAAATGTGTGTAAGAGGGCCTGTGACATCATTAACCCACCTTGCAGCTCTCATGAACTTGTGAGCTGCGGCGTTTTTATCGCATGTGTCGACGTCCAGCTGTTTGAAGCGTCGCCGAGCACGATGGTGACGTCGCAGGGCGCCACGCTTTCGCACTATTACAGAGGAAGATTGTAGGAATCTTTGAACGAAATTTCAAACACGCGTCGTAATGGGAGGCAATTACACTGTTTCGAAAATGTGATCCTTTAATTCTGTTACACAGTGTGTTTCAAAACAAAGACCCTCATTCTTTATGATACCTTGAATTCTGCCGAAGACACTTTCAAGGAAGCACCTGAACGTCTATGTAGGAATGGCAGCCTATTTTTACTCAAGAGCCGACACAAGAGAAGGTAGTGATGTTGGACGCTGGAGTCTGGAGGGAAGTCGACGTTCTGACCGATCCCAAAGTTGTTCCACTGCACAATTTCAAAGAAGGACAGGCTCGTGGTTGTAACTTGCAAAGGCTTCCCACTGATTGGAAACCAAACTCACGTCCCAAAGATGTGAAAACGCCTTTTGCAGAGTTCTTTCTCAAAGAGCTTATATCCATCAGTCATGAAATTGTCGAACGAACAGGGAACTTTCAGACTTCTCCATCCCTACATAAAAATCACAGTTTACATCCATTTGAACCTTCTTACTATGTTCATGCCTAGTCTCCCTCTAGAATTTTTACCCTCTCCCCTCCATACCCTTCAATTATGGAGACCTAGATTCCTTTGGTAGTGTTACATCAACTGATCCCTTCTTTATGTCTAATTGTGCCACAAAATTTCCCCAATTTGGCCAGTACCTATCATTATTTACTCGATGTGGCAGTCTAATCTTCAGCATTCTTCTGTAGCACCCCATTTCAAATGCTTCTATTCTCCTCTTCTTAGAACTGGTCACATCCCATAGTACACTTTGTACACATACATTCAGAAAAGACTTTCTAATACTTAAATTTATCTTAGATGTTAATAAATTCCTCTTTCTCAGATATGATTTTCTTGCTATTGCCACTCTATGCTTTATATCCTCTCTACTTCGGCCATCATCAGTTGCTTTGCGCCCCAAATAGCAAAAATTCATCCACTACTTTTAGTGTCTCTTTTCCCAATTTAATTTTTCTGCTTTCATTACCCTTTTTCTACTCTTTGTTGATGTTCACAGCTCTTTTCAAGACACCATCCCTTCCATTCAGTAGCTATTCTGAGTTGATTGTATCTCTGACAGGATTACAGTGTCGTCTAATAACCTCGGAGTTTATATTTCTTCTCTCTGAACTTAATTCCCTTTCCAGTTTTCTCCTTGGTTCCTACTCCTACATTTTTGGACATCAAAAACTCCATTTATACTACCGAACATAAACTCAAGACCACTCCTAACCTCTGTTAAAAGCTTTGGTTCGCTCAACTTTAGGTATGCATGTACTCAAGACCACTCCTAACCTCTGTTAAAAGCTTTGATTCGCTCAACTTTAGGTATGCATGTATATGTGTTAAATTACCTTGTGCAAAATTACTTTGTGTACTATCATAAGTATCCAGCCAGCTTTTAGAGGACATTAATATGGGTGTCTCCACCCCTTATCTTTGTGACACCTTGAAGTCTGCTGAGGACACTTTCCTTGAGACAACCAGCCTATTCTTCCTCAAGAACCGAAACCAGTGAAGGCATGATGTTGGACGCAGGAGTGAAGTTGACGTTCTAACTCACCCCACAGTTGTTCCACTAAGAGTCAGTCGGGACACTGTAAAGATCAATCCATGTTATTGTCCCCAAATTGTTGCCTCACAGGTGCTGCTCTACAGCAGGGTATATTTTCATGCTGACACAATCATCGTTTCATAACTACTGCTCTACTGTACACATTGTACAATGTTGTGAAATATACGTATATCCTTTTGCATTTAGTGTTTTCTTAAGCTCAGTAAGGGGACCACACCCTAAACACGGAAAACATCCACATATAGTAACATCTCCTCTTCCGTACGTCATTGTTGGCACTACCCATTCTGGTGGGTAATGTTCTCCGTGTATAGGCAAACCAAATCACTTCAAAAAATGGTTCAAATGGCTCTGAGCAGTATGGGACTACTTAAACCTAACTAAGCTAAGGACACCACACACATCCATGCCAGAGGCAGGATTCGAACCTGCGACCGTAGCGGTCGTGCGGTTCCAGACTGAAGCGCCTAGAACCGCTCGGCCACATCGACCGGCCCCAATCACTTCCATTCGACTGTCACAGTGCATAGCAAGATTCATTGCCCAAACAAACAAACAAACAGCTTTGTTCTTCTCATCCACTGTCCCATGTGTCACTTAGCACTGACCACAGCTCCATTTTTTACAACTCCATACCACAGTCATTCTGTTAGCTGGACTGTTGGTAGCACCTTGAAACTCGCCAGTGACACTTGCCCCTTGTTTCACGCGTGTTTTTACAAACATCTTCCACAATGCGCGCCTGTCCCTGTCCATGAGTAGATGAGATCTAAGATGTCTTGTTTTAACTGTGGTTGACGTTTCCATATTAGTCACATCGACAGTCAACATGAGAAGCTTTAGAAGGATTGAAATGTCTCTTATGGATTTGTTACTCAGTTGACATCCAATGGCACTTTCACTGAGCTCTTACGGCTGACCCACTCTGCTGTTACTGCTTCCCTACTGACATCATAACACTCTCCGCTTCCTTTAATACTGCCGGGTCAGCCTCCCGTGACATCTATTGGTAAGTTTCATAGGATTGTCCAAGTACTTCTGACCAGGTAGTGTTCAGACTGAATGAAATCAAGGACAGACTACAACGACATTCCCTTTCATGACCTTCGACTCTTACAAATGCAGTCTTGTTTCTGTATAAATTGAAAATAGCCTTTCGCGGCTTGTGATTTATCTCTGATACCTTCAGAATTTCGAAGTATATAGTCCAGTCAACATTGTCAATAGCGTCCCCTAAATCTGCAGATGCTATAAACATAGGATCGCCTTTCTTCAACATATAGCCTAATCAGTGTTCGTTAGTATGACATAGTTTGTTGTATTAATACTGTCAAACGGTAAGTGAATTTATATCCGTCATTATCACAAGAGCATGTTAGTGGGATAGTGTATGGTTACAAACGTTTTTCTTACTGAAGTGTGGCGTAATGTAGCAGCTGTTTTACACCAGGAAAAGGTTACTATACATCACAATTACTTTAGATCATCCTGGGATGGCGTCTTAGCTTTCATAACCATGTGAAACATCTAAAAAGAAGAAGGGCTCAGCTAATAGGTCATATGCTCCTTCACGGTGATCTATTGAAAAGAATAATTGAGGGAGCAGTAGAAGGTTGAAATTACACATGGAGATCCAGACTGGAATAAATTAAACAAATAATGGAGGATATAAACGGTTTTTCATACTAAGAGCTGAAATGGAAGGTGGACAAGCAAGAAGAACGAGGAGCTGCTGCCAACCAGCCTCACTAAGTTTAGCCCGTTTGACCTCCCATTAACAACACAATATGCTGTCATATAAAATCCTATTGAAGGAGTATTATTTTTGCATGAAATATATTCACAGTTGCAAATACAGGCAACCATCAGCTGTATAATGGAATGATGACAGTGAAAATTTGGGCTGGCCCAGGACTCGAACCCGGATATCCCACTTTATGCGGGTGGTCGCCTTAACTGCTATGGCTATCCGCGCATGACTCACAGCCCACCCAAATTTCCATATGTAGTTGTTCATATGCCACAACGTGCACTCGTACACATTATGTAATTCCTGTACGGAGGGCGGGGGAGATTTTACTGATAATCGCTGCTGATATTGGTGAATAAATACAATATTGCAGTGTTTCTGTTGTTAAGAAGTATGATGCAATGTACCTTAAGACATGGCTGCATGTCTGAAGAAACTTAACATCGTACTTCTTAACAACACAAGCACTGCGATATCGTATCATTTTTGGCTGGACTTGTTTATATAGTATTCTTCGTATGGTGTTATACTGTGTTGAAGTGGAAATTGTTGTAGTAGTGTAGAACTAAATGATTTAGTGTCTGGCAAACATGAGAGCAGCGATGAAACAGATATCCAAGGCAATAGGAAGGAATCTCTCGCCAGAGGAAAGCACAGCGTGTTTGTTGTCAGACCACAGACCACACCTTGTATATGATACCTACTCAACTTACGCGTTACGCAGATTTTGGTTGGCACTGTGTACTATGTGATGGAATATCTTGACAGTACTCCTTATGCAGGACTTGTGGCTTGCTACTTATGAAAGGACTGCCTCTACTGCTGTTTGTACTTCGTTATTGTAATACTTTGACTTTAAGTTCAATAATAATTGGTTTTGTACTGTTCCCTGATACCGGAATTCTGAGATCTGTTAGTGTCTTTGCACCAGCTCCGCTGCAGTGACTTGGAGCACTTGGGTCATGAACAACGGGATTCATTAAGTGAACACTGTTGTGAAGCGAAAACTGTTTGAATTGCAAAAGTCATCAAGGGTTGCAAAAACACACCAGTCCAAATCACTGTTCCAGAAAAGCCTGTATAAATTGTCACATCCTCATCACTTGCTTGAGGCACTATTTCCATGCCTGTCTGAGTATTAAGCAGCGTTTCCATATGTGGTGAAAGCTTGCACATGCATCCTGTCCTTAGCGTCGGGGTTCTGTCCTCAATTGCAGACGTGTCAAGAGAAAGTATGATGACTTTCCCATCGTGTGACTCGTCCACGATGGCATTGGGCAGAACTGTGGTAAAATTTAGTGGAATGTGACACCATTAATCCACTTTACACCTAACATGAATTTATGAGCTCGGGCCTTTTTCTCGCATCTTCCACACCTAGCTGTTTGGAACATCACCAAGCCCAAAGGTGACACCGCAACACCAATACAGAGGAAGTCTGTAGGCACTTTTGAGCCAAATTTCAAGCCACTGGGCCAAAATTCCCGACAGTTATGGGGTTGCGAAAAAATAACCCTTCAATTGTGTTGCACAGTATAGTTGTGCAGATTTTAGCCCAAGAGCTCATATAAACTGTCTGTTTGCTGCTTGATGCAGTACACAATAATATGCACAGGGATGCCACACGCCTGGTAGTCTCCAGTGTGGCGCTACTGTTGTGATCGCCACGTTCATGATGCACATAACAGGAACCACGTTATGCTTCTGGCACACGACTTACAAATAGTTCGGTCCTTCAGCTGATAGTTAGGTCTGACTCTGAAGATGGTGATGATACCAAAGGCTGATTCCTGCATCCACCAAATGGTTCGCAAATCAATAGTCTTATGTGGCCATGTATCACAACAATTGCAGAGTTATCCAGCAGTTTCCGTAGTTGTTGCAGTTATCCCCAGCTGCTATCTTCAAGCCATCAGACAGTCAGTGTCAAGTGTTGCAGTTTTCATCTTTTTGCCAAGTCCTAACTTACAAGGGTTGTTTGAAAACTCCATGCAAAAATAAAAACTACTTACATGTTTGGGATAAACATTTTTTATTTTTCGGCATAGTCTCCTTTTAGACTTATACACTTTGTCCAATGCTGTTCTAATTTGTTGATCCCTTCTGAATAATAGGAATTGTCCAAGTCTGCAAAATATCTATTAATTGCTGCAATCATCTCCTAGTTTGAATAAAATCTTTGTCTCGCCAGCCATTTCTTCAAATTGTGGAACAAATAGCAGTCCGAGGGAGCCAAGTATGGAGAATAGGGGGGATATGTAATGAGTTGGAATCCTTTTTCCATTAATTTTGCGACCACACCTGCTGAGGTGTGCGCTGCTGCGTTGTCGTGATGAAAAGGACTTTTTTGCGGTCCAATCGCCGGCGTTTTTCTTGCAGCTCGTTTTTAAAACGGTCCAATAACGATGAATAATATGCACCCGTAATAGTTTTACCCTCTTCCAGATAGTCGATGAGGATTACCCCTTGCGAATCGCAAAAGACAGTCGCCTTAACCTTTCCAGACGAAGGAATGTTCTTCGCCTTTTTGGTGCAGATTCTCCCTTGGTAACCAATTGTTTAGATTGTTGTTTGGTCTCAGGAGTATAGTTATGTATCCATGTTTCATCTACAGTGATGAAACGATCTTTAAAGTCCTGTGGATTCTTCCTGAACAGCTGCAAACCATCCTTGCAACACTTCACACGACTCCGTTTTTGGTCTAGCATGAGCAGTCGCGGAACCCATCTTGTGGATAGCTTTCTCATGTCCAAATCTTTATGCAAAATATTATGTACCCACTCACTCGAGATGCCCATAGCTCTAGCAATCTCACGTCCCTTAACTCTTCTGTCATCCATCACCGTATCACGGATTTTAACCTCCACAGGGCGTCCAGAACGTTCAGCATCACTTGTGCCCATATGGCCACTCCGAAAATTTTGAAACCACTTATAAACTGTTCTAATCGAAGGTGCAGAGTCACTGTAATGTTTGTCAGTCTTCTCTTTAGTCTCCTGAGGCGTTTTGCCTTTCATAAAGTAATGTTTAATCACCACACAAAAGTCTTTTTCGTCCATTTTTTGACAATCACTCGACTTCCTTGATTCACACGAATGCCAAACACAAAGAAATAGACCAATGTGTCTGAAACTTGGTGTGCGTTCTTTCAAAAGATGCTACTAACTGATCATGACCTCGGTACACGCTGGTGGTGCCATCTCTCGGACCTTGCACGGACTTTTCAAACTCCCACGTCCAAACTGACACCAACAACAGTCCTGACTGGACTTCTGTTGGATTAGGTAGTCGTCATTCACTGAGTTATGTTAGACTAGTGTTCAAAACTCTTACTTCAATGCAGTGGCGGATACAGGAAAACCTCAAGGAGGGGAGCGGGAAAGATACCTTTAGCTACGTTTACTTTTACCGAAATAAAAAATGATTAACTCACATGCAAAGTTTAAGAAAGTTTTATTTAAACTGATTATACACATATACGAGGTGCGGCTAGAAAAAAACCGGACTGATGCTGGAAAAAACATTTATTTACAATTATTTACAATTTCATGTTATCTCCTTCAATGTACCCTCCTCCTCGGTCTCTACACCGCTCCATACGAATTTTCCACTGTTCATAGCAATGCTGCAGATCATTTTCGGTAAGTCCATACATTACTTCCGTCGCTTTTTCTTTTACTGCTTCAACAGTCTCAAATCTAGTTCCTTTCAAAGCTGACTTGACTTTAGGGAAAAGAAAAAAGTCACAGGGGGCCAAATCAGGTGAGTAGGCTGGATGATCTAAGATGGGAATGTTGTGTTTTGACAAAAACGTCTTCACTGACAACGCACTGTGAGCTGGGGCATTGTCTTGGTGAAGGATCCATGACTTTTTTCTCCACAAATCGTTCCGTTTTCTCCGTACTCGCTCACGTAGGGTAGCCAGGACGCTAATGTAGTAATGCTGATTCACTGTTTGTCCCTCTGGTACCCAATCAATGTGCACAATCCCTTTGATGTCAAAAAAAAACAATCATCATTGCCTTGAATTTCGATTTTGACATTCGTGCTTTTTTTTGTCGTGGAGAACCAGGAGTTTTCCAATGCATCGATTGGCGTTTAGTTTCGGGATCGTAAGTAAAAAAACCACGATTCATCACAAGTAATAACATTTTGTAAGAAGGTGGGATCACTTTCAATGTTTTCCAGGATGTCAGAACAAATCATTCTTCGGCGTTCCTTCTGTTCAATTGTGAGACACTTTGGAACCATTTTTGAACACACTTTGTTCATGTTGAAACTTTCATGAAGAATCTGCCTAACACTTTCCTTGGCAACTCCTGTTAACTCAGACACTGCTCTGATTGTTAAACGGCGATCTTGTCGAACAAGTTTACCGATTTTTTCAATGTTTGCATCAGTTTTTGCTGACAATGGTCTGCCAGTGCGAGTGTCATCACTGGTGTCTTCGCGGCCATCTTTAAATCGTTTAAACCACTCAAACACTTGTGTTCGTGATAAACAATCATCGCCGTACACTTGTTGTAACATTTCAAACGTTTCACTTGCAGATTTTCCTAGTTTGAAACAAAATTTGATGTTAACACGCTGTTCTTTCTGTACACTCAACATTTTCCGACGCACAGACAAAACGTCAACTACTTAAAACAGACGCCACGGGCAGACTGAGTGCAGGAGGCAGATGAAACTCGAGCAGTAGGCGGAGCGAGAGTCACGTGACAGGCCACGCGACTTTCAGCCTTATTGCATTCGTTTTATTGTTTCACCAGTACTAGTCCGGTTTTTTTCTAGCCACACCTCGTACAAGACAATGCCATCTTATGATACAAAAAAGTTACAATTGTGGTTCTCTTCCTTAAATGATGAATTCTATGCGCCTATTCTTCCTGGAAAGTTGGTTATTTACATCGTCAATAGGACAATCAATGTCAGGGTGAGTGTTCAACAGATCTAAGCGCCATTAAGTCGATCAGTATGTGACAGACAGAAACGTATAAAATACGATGAGATGACGCGGACGCGCATGCTACATAGCGAAGTACAACTACTCGATTCAGTCGAGTCAACTGACGAAAGAAACGAACGAATTGCGTGCGCGCTGACTGGCGAAGATGACGCTGGTGGCAACGCGGGCGGCCCCGTAATTGGGGGGATCCGCCACTGCTTCAATGCCAAGTCTTTTCGTCACATTACAGTTGAATATCAACTGTGTACATTCTTTAATAAATGACTGTTAACTGTTGCTCATGATGCAGCCAATATTATTTGTGTTTCAGTCTCAACTGCCCTGCAACTAGACAATTACAGCACGCAAACGCACCACCTAAATACGGCAACTACATTTTGTGGAAGGGGGTATCCATTCTGCTACCTTTATGATGAGCGCCAAATTTATTTGGTGAATACAACATAAAAGAAACGTTAACTAGTGGAACATGGTCCCACAAGTCTTGAGTATAAAATGGATTTCTGGTAGAAATCATTTGAGGGCGTCAAACACGCTAATAAAAATGTGTAGAAGGTAAACGAATAAGAGAAACTACTGTTGAATTGCTATTGAGCTTTTTTTTTTTTTTTTTTTTTTTTTTTTTTTTTTTTTTTTTTTGTACATAGAAATCAGATGTGAGCTGACATTGCAGCTCATCTTGGCAACCGTTGATAGTTTTATTACCACTGTAGTGTGCTAAGTGCATTCCTAAAAGCACATCTAGTGTGAGTGTGTGTGTTTTACTACTTACAACACCCAGAAAATGCATTGGAAAGTAAGGCATTTGCACCAACAATTCTGCTTTGTTTTTATTTTTGGTGTTAATCAAAGTTTTGAGAGGTCACTGGTGCCGTAAATATAACGCTTCTTTGCTTAACTTTCTAAACAAACTTTGTACTACTGTACATAACAGCCACAATTCATTAACTGCGCAAAAATAGGTACTGTACTTACGTGGTATTTCAGTTAAGTCAAGAGTAGCTTTCAAACTTTGAAGGCGCTTATAAATTTTCTATTTCCACTTCATCATGATATTTATACTGAATGACTAAAGGAAAAATTGCTACCATTCTCCCGAAAGTTAAATATCTGTACAATATTGACTATTCTGCAATTATTGAACTTCAGTAAGTCCATACTCTGCTACAATACTTTCGGCGTACATTGAATCACCTCAATGATGCTGTGTTACTATATTACAGACAAGTGATCATAAGAAATTGCAGTTTAAAAATATTTTCCCTCTTTACAAAGTTTTTATTAACTTAGTTAAAAACAAAATATATTTTTTGGCCAAGGCACAAACTGTTCGTACACACAAACGAATGATTGAAGATGTGTGCTTTTGAATGTACAAAAGCATAATGAGAGCAAATCCACCCATGACAGCAGTTGGTCAATAACTTAAAAGACCAGCTACAGCAACAGTGAGCCAGCAAGGGGTGTCCACGGTCCAGTTGACTGGCCAGTGCTGGGACGACGTGATGCATGTGTAAGTTTTCGTTATCTTAGGGAAGGAGCTTTACGCATAGGGTTTGGACGCAAATATGGAAACACCAAAAACACCATACATTACTATGCCAAATACAGTTTAGGATAATTGTTGGCATACAAAACGGCTTCCAGTCATTTCGGAATGAATAAATGAAGATCCTGTATGGTTTTCAGGGGAAACTTATACCATTCTTCCTGAAAAAAAACGACAAGTTAAAGTAAAAATGTTGGAAGTGTACAGTGATCACGCGACCTTTCCTCCAAAGTGCACCACAAAGGCTCAATATTATTGAGATCTGATGACTGTGATGGTTGGGGGAGATCACCATTGGTGAACACATATCATACTGTGGGACGGACCTGATCAGTGAAATTGGCCACATAATCCTTGACAGTAATGCAACCTTACAGTGTAGTCGAACAGCCCATGGAATACGACAATATGGCTGCCTGAATCATCACTGAACCCACACCGTATTTCACCCTTAGGATGTAAATTCGACCAGAAGTTGGAACAGTGTGAAACAAGACTTGTCTGACCAAATGACATCCTTCCATTGCTCCATAGATCAGGTTTTATAGCTTTGGTACCACGATCCCATGTTATGAGCATTTGCATCACTGATGAGTGGTTTTGGAATTCCTGCTTGCCCTGCAATTCTGATGTTATGGAGCTTCCATAGTATTGTTTTGGGGCTGACAGGGTTCGCGAGTGCGTTGTACAGTTCTGCAGTGACATTCATTGCTATTTGATGTCTTACTTTTTTGTCACAATCCTCTTCAGTGACCGTCCTTCATGGTGGCATATACTGAGGCAACAAAAGTCATGGGATACCTCATAGTATAGTAGGTATGTAACAAAAGTCATGGGATACGCCCTAGTATAGTAGGTATAGGATTTCCTTTTGCCTGGTGTAATGCAGCAACTCAACATGCCACATACTCAACAAATCGCTGGAAATCCCCTGCAGAAATATTGAGTGTGCTCTCTCTGTAGCCTTCCATAATTTCGAAGGTGTTGCTGGCGCACCATTTTGTGTGCAACTCAACTGTCGATTAACTCCTGTAAATACGCAATAGGATTTATGTTGGGCTCTCTGGGTGACCAAATCATTTGGTCGAAAACCCCAGAATGTTCTTCCAACCAATCGCGAACGATTGTGGCCTGTGACATGGTGCATTGTCATCCATAAAAATTCCATCGTTTTTTCGGGAACATGAAGTATATGAATCACTGCAAATGGTCTCCAAGGAGCTAAACATAACTAGGACCCAGCTTATTTCCATGTGAACACAGCCCAAACCACTGTAGAGTTACCACCAACTTGCACAATGCCTTGTTGCCAACTTGGGTCCATAGCTTTGTAGGGTCTGCGCCACACTCAAATCCTACCATCAGCTTTTACCAACTGGAATGTGGACTCATCTGACCAAGCCCCAGTTTTCCAGTTGTCTAGGGTCCAACCCACATGGTCATGAGCCCAGGAGAAGCACTGCAGACAATGTTGTGCTGTCAGCAAAAGTCTGTCGTTTACTGCCATAGTCCATTAACGCCAAATTTCGCCGCACTGTTCTCATAGATACGTTCGTCATACATCCCACATTAATTTCTGCGGTTATTTTTCGCAATGTTACTTGTCTGTTAGTACTGACAACTCACTGTCGGTAAGTGAAGGCTGTCGGCCGCTGCGTAGTCCATGGTGAGTGGTAATGCCCGAAATTTGGTATTCTCGGCACACTCTTGACGCTGTGGATCTCAGACTATTGAATTCCCTAGTGATTTCTGAAATTAAATATCCCATGCATCTAGCTCCTACTACCATTCCATGTTCAAAGTCTGTTAATTCCCGTCGTGCGGACATAGTGACGACAGAAATCTTTTTACATGAATCACATGAGTACAAATGACAGCACTGGCAAAGCACTGCCCTTTTATTCCTTCTGTACGCAATGCTGTCACCATCTGTGTATCTGTACATTTCTATCCCATTATTTTTGTCACCTCAGTGTAAATCTTCGATACTGTACCCCTTTAAACACCAAAGACCCACCAACAATTTGCACACATTCGAATTAACTTAGCTCCAAAATAATGTACTCACAACTACAGGGTGTGGTCCACGATAAGTCACGTGATTTGTTTCATGAATAACACATTTTATGTTGACAAGATTTGTAATTTATTGATGTAGAAGTAAAGAATAAAACCTAATGAATCACATGTTCAATATGACTGCCATTTTGGTTTACAACTTCCTCAAGTCGCACACGTGCATTTGTGACAACTCTCCGACACAAATCTTCTGGAATGCCGCGGCATAATTCCACAATGATAGCCCTAATTGCACTGCACTTTCGGGTTTCCTGTGGTACACCTTCTCTTTAAGGAACCCCCAAAGGAAGGAGTCACATGGGTTAATGTCCAGGCTGTGGGGCAGCCACATTCCTCCTCCTGCATAACGTTCAGGATATCTGTTTGACAATACCCTAAGGCCAATTCTTTCGTGTAGGAAATGAAGCACAACGTTGGCAGGATGGGATCTTGCTTTATTCTGCATGAATCATTGTGTCTCCAACGGAAGACATGAGGCCATGAGTTGAGGAAAGAACTGGTTTCGCAGCATGTGTAAATAGCGTTCACAGGTTACTGTAGCATCGAAGAAGACTGGACCGATGTTTCCGTGGCTTGACATTGCAACCCATACACACATTCTCCCCGTAGGTGTCTTTCATGTGGATTATTCACGGAGGTTCACGTGCCCAGAATCAAACGTTCTGTATGTTCACAATACCATTCACGTAAAAACAAGCTTCGTCAGAAAACCATGTGTTGTGTAGCACTGCCTCTTGGTCTTGCTCGATTACCCACCTTGTAAACCGCAGTCTCCACTCCTTATCTCTCATAGTAAACTTATTCACCACAGTCATCTTGTATGGATACAAGTGAAGGTCGGACTGAATAATTCTTTGTACAGATCGCCGTGAAATTCTCAACTCGACACTGGCTTTTCTTGTTGATTTACTCAGACTACAAGTCAAAGCCACTCGAACTGCTTCAATGTTTTGTGGCGAACATACGTTATGTGCATGTGGCTGCTGACACTCCAAAACAGATGCTGTACCTTCAAATTTTTGATGTAATCTGCGTATCATCTCTGGGCTGGGAGCCCACCGTGTGCCGAAATGATCATGAAACCTTTTTTGTGTCAATGTAATGCTGTTTTTCGCCTTGAACAGTAACACAATCTTCATCTTTTGCACAACGGTCAACTGTCGTTTGTCCGCCATCGCGGCAAACTGAAATGGCGGACTCATGACGGAAGTGATGAACTCGTAACAACATCTGGCGTAATTTCCATGAACTGCACGAAGTTCAGCGCACAATTTGAAGGCCATTGCCCCAATAGTATACTTGTAAGATCAAAATTCAATCGGCTGACTTATTGTGCACCACCCTATACATAGAACACTCTTCTGACCACGGCTGACACTTGCAACACATTGACGACATTGCACAGGTGCCGTTCATGGTCAAATACAAGTGTAACGTGCAGATGTGGCCAGCATCTGGATTTATATTCAAGCATATATTTCTCATGGTGTTTCCATATTGTTGTCAAATTACTGAACGTTCAGCAGTAGGTTTGTCTCTGACCTGCTCACGATGTCAATATGCTGTGATGCTGAACACGACATAGGATGAACACAACAGATGAATTAGCCTTTTATTAATTTAGAATGGTGCTTACGAGTGTTGTTCATTATTTTCAGGTGTGAAATGGCAGTAGATCCGCGGTGGCTGGCGTGTCTGTGGGTGTGGATATTAATGGGCACCTGGAGCCATGTCGAAGGAGCGCGTGTGCTTGCTGTTATGCCCACACCATCCATCAGCCACCAGACACCAATCCAAGCCATTGCAATGGCACTTGTCGCTCGGGGTCATCATGTCACCCTCCTCACAACAGACCCCATGCAGGTCAGTTTGCTGCATAACACATCGTTATGCCTTCAGTCATTTAGCATCAGATCAAACCACTTTAGTTGTCATGGCTGCTTATTTCTTTGCACATCTCATGAACCATAGCTGTTATCTCTCAATCTGGTTGGCAATATGTCAGTTATCAATTTTAATACACTTTCTCACTGGGAAATATTGCAACATACTGACTATCTGCACATTTGACTTTTACACTGATGGTCACTAAAAATGCAACATCTTGGAGGTAGCATGCAACAAACATCAGAATGCCACATAGTGTACTACATACGTGGATATGTAAATGATTAGCATTTCAGCACAATCACACAATTTAAGTAAATTTAACGCCATTTACGTTCAGTACATAAGGAAAGATTCCACAGTGAGTTACTCAGAAATCAATTTAGAATCTAGTGGTGAAAGGATCATGTTGTGCTTCATGCAAGAAGGAGAAACATCTAACCTGATCATTGGAAGTAGGCTGCATCAGGAGTGTGACCTATCAAGACTGCTGTTTATCATTCTGTGATATTGCTGGTTGCATTGATCGGGATCTGACAATTGTCATGTAAATATCAGTGGCTTCAGGAGGCCCATACTTAATGTCATGTTAGAACTCAACGGCCTTACACAAGCAGCACAAGTAGCACTGAAGAAGACAGACAGATTGTTCGCTGCACTGTGCAGGGTCATGCAGCCTTACCTTGAACCAGGCCACAGTCTTGTTTACAGAAAGACACTTGAAAGCGCAAGCACGTTTGAAGCACTATGGACTCTCATTACAGCGACCATTGTTGTAGCTTCATAGGTGCAGCAGTAGAGAGAGTCGCAAATCACTGGTGCATCCAACAGCAACACTGGACACAAGAGTGGCACCATGTTGTGCTTTCAGGCGATTTCCAGAACTGCACACAATATCACAATGGATATACCTGTGTGTGGAGACTCTGAGAAGAAATGTTGCCACACCACACTCATCATCATCACAGTGGCCCAGCACCTGGCTTAATGTTATCGGGTGGCATTGACTATACAAAGTAATCAAATCTGGTTGGCATAATCAGATGGCAGCTTTTACATTTATCAGGTGTTAAGGCCTGTAAATAACGAATGGAAAGGAAATGGAGCATGGAATGTCAGAAGCTTGGACCTGTCAGGGAAGCCAAAAAATCTCAAAAGGGAAATGGAAACTCACAATCTAGATCTAGTGGCAGTCAGTGAAGTGAAATGGAAACAAGATAAGAAATTTTGGTCAGATGAATATCGTGTAATTTCAACAGCACCAGAAAATGGTATAATGGGAGTAGAATTGCTTGTGAATAGGAAAGTAGAGCAGAGAGTGAATTACTGTGAACTGTTCAGTAATATGGTTGTTCCTATCAGAATAGACAGCAAATTGATGCCAACAACAATAGATCAAGAATACATGCTGATGTCACTAACAGAAGATGAAGAGTTAGGGAAAGTATATGATGGTATTGAATGGGAAATACAGTATATAAAAGGAGATGGTAATCTAATGTCATGGGGGATTGAAATGCAGTAGTAGGGAAAGGTGTTGTGTGATAATGTGAGAGAAGAAAGACTACATGAGTTCTGCAATAAATTTCAGCTTGTAATAGCGAATACAGTGTTAAAAAATCAGAAGAACAGGAGTGCATTTGGAAATAGCCTGAAGACAGGGGAAGATGCCAGATGGATTACATCATGGTCAGACAGAGAGATACCAGGATCAGATAATGAACTGTAAAGCATATCCAGGAGCAGGTATAGACTTAGGTTACAATTTCATAATGATGAAGACTAGGTTGCAGTTTATCAGTTTCACATGGAAGAATCAGGACGCAAAGAAGTGGGATACTGAAGTATGAGGAATGGTGAGGTGCGTTTGAAGCTCATTGAGACTATACATACCTCAGTAATGAGTACTACAGTAAACAGTTCAGTTGAATAGGAATGAAAATCTCTAAAACCAGCAATTATAGAAGTGGGACAGACAAATATGAGTTTAAGGCTGGGAACTGTGAAGAAACCTTGGATAACATAAGAAACACGCCAACTGATCGACAATAGATGGAAGTATAAAAATGTTCATGAAAATTCAGAAATACAAACATATTAGTCACTAAGGAATGAAATAAACAGAAAATTCAGGAAGGCCAAGGCAAATTGCTGAAGAAAAATGTGAAGAACTCGAAAAAGTAATGATCATCAAAAGTATTGATTCAGTGTACAGAAAAGGTCAAAATAACCTCTGCTAAAATCAGAAGCAAGAGTGTCAGTATTAGGAATGCAATGGGAATTCCATTGTTAAAGATGGAGGAAAGAGCAGATAGGTGGAAAGAGTACATTGAAGGTCTCTACAAGAGGAAGGACTAGTCTGATCATGTGATTGAGGTAGAAATGGGAGCTGATATGATAGACTTCGGAATCCGGTAGTAGAGTACAAGTTTAATAGAGCTTTGAAAGACTTGCGATCAAAAAGGCAGAACGGATAGACAACATTTCTTTGGAATTTCTGAAATGATTGAGGGGAAAAGGTAACCAAATGACTATTGCGGATGGTGTGTGAGTCTGGAGACATCCTGACAGATTTTTGGAAAAAAATATCATCCACACAAACCCAAAACGAGACAGGGCAGATAAGTGTGAGAACTATCACACAAAAGTTGCTATAAATACATGTTCCAGTCACTTTAATGTGACCACTGGCCTTCGTTGCCTTTTGGGCCAAGGGCGAAAGCATTTCTGAAATGGTTAAGTTTGTAAACTGTTCGCATACTGCCATGGTTAAGGTATACCTTGCATGACAAAATGGCGCTACCACTGACACTGAGGCAACTACGGTGCACCACAGGCTATAGATGATAGCGTTGTATGATGGCTGTGGAGATACTTGCACGCATATAGACCTGCAACTGTTGAACAACTAACTGCCCTGCAATAATCATCAAAAGGGTCTGGGCCAGAGAGCATTCCATGGATGATCTCATAATCCTGGAAGGCATAATGGATCGACACAAGTGTGCATCCAGCCTTGGGGACCATGTCCACCCCTACAAGATTCTTTTTTTTTTTTTTTCTCAGCATGATGTCTATCATCAGGACGTAGCAAAGTTTCACTGAGCTTGCAGTGTACATGCATAGCTCAAAGAGCACCAGGATGAATTTACCGTGCACCCCTAGCCCTCAAACTCCCTGGATTTAATCCAGTCAAGAAACTGTGGGATCACACTGGCAGTTCGAGCCATTGATCCACAAACAAGAAATTTAGCACAGCTATCTAAGGCAGTGGAGACAGTATGGCTCCACATCCACGTCAGTACATTCCAGTACTTTATTGACTCTCTTCCTGCACATCTTGGAGTGGTCCTTGCTGCAAAAGGTAGTTATTCAGGCTTTCGCCAGATGGTCACATTAATATGACTGGAAAGTGGAATGATATAGAAAAGAAAGGAAAAGAAAATTGAGGATCTGTTTAATGACGATAAGTTTGGCATTCAGAAAGGTAAGGGCACCAGAGAGACAGTCCTGATGTGTATGTTATGTTTAAGACAATTTTTGATTTATTCCTTGGTATTGATTGGAGTTAATGTTACTGGTGATTGTAACATTTTCTCTTTACTCAATTTTCGGCCATCGATTTACTGTCGATATTGGTTTCCATAAGCTACATGGTTCATGGCAGTGGTATTCCATGCATGGCAAAATTACACCATCCAAAACTGCCACCAAGGGAACAGTGGTGCACCATGGTTCATTGATGACAGAGATAAACAATTGCTGCCAAGACATTTACAGGCAAATAGACATGCAACTGTTGAGTAACTGACTACCCATATGAAACAAGGGTCTATCAACAGTGTCTCCTCAATGACCATTCAGCAAACATTGCTGTGTTTGGGTCTCCACAACAGGTGCCTGGTTCATGCACCCATGCAGACTGCTGTTCATCAGTGATGAAGGCTGGAATTTGCACGCTGATACCACAACTGGATGTCCACTGAGTGGCAGCAGGTTGCCTTTTCAGATTAATCACATTTTATGCATCATGAGACAGATGGCCATTCGTTTATATGGTGTGAAATGCCTGAAAGCAAATACCCTGCAACAGCTATGATCTGAGGAATGTTTTTGTGGCATTCCCTGAGTGATCTCGTCATTCTGGAAGGTGCACTGGATCAACACAAGTATAGCATCTATCCTGGGGGACAATGTCCATCCCAACATGCAATTTGTTTTTCCCCAGCGTGATGGCATCTACCAGCAGGGCAGTGCAACATGTTACACAGCTTGCAGTGTACGTGTTTGGTTTGAAGATTACCAGGATGAGTTTACCATACTCCCCTGGCCACCAAACTCCCTGAATTTAAACTCAGTCAAGTACCTGTGGGACCACCTTTGTCAGGCTGTATGCACCACTGCTCCTCAACCAAGAAACCTGGACCAGTGTTCACAGCACTGGAGTCATCATGACTCCACATACCTGTCAGTACCTTCCAGTACCTTATTGAATGTCATCCTGCATGTCTTGCAGCTGTCTATGCTGCAAAAGGTGGTTTATTCAGCCTTTTGACAGGTTGTAACTGGATAGTGTGTGTCAGTATGTGAGAAGCAGTGTGCTTTAATTGAGTTTCAGCTTCGAAGAGTTCATCCACACATGGAGCAGCCTCTCCTTTGACATGATAATGCAAGATGACACACAAGCATAGCAGCATATGCAACAATCCAACACTTGGGGGTTCACTGTCATTAATGATCCTCCATATGGTCCTGATTTGGCCCTGTCCAATTTTCACCTATTTCCAAGACATGAAGAACATCTTTGAGTACTTAATGTTGATAGTGGTGCAAGCAGGGTTGAGATTGTGGCTTCATCAGGAAAGTCAGATATTCTACAGTAAAAGTAGTAACAACGTAGTCTCACCAGAATGAGATTTTTACTCTGCAGCGGAGTGTGCGCTGATATGAAACTTCCTGGCAGATTAAAACTGTGTGCCCAACCGAGACTCGAACTCGGGACCTTTGCCTTTCACGGGCAAGTGCCCTACCATCTGAGCTACCATAGCACGACTCACGCCCGGTCCTCACAGCTTTAATTCTGCCAGTATCTCGTCTCCTACCTTCCAAACTTTACAGAAGCTCTCCTGCAAACCTTGCAGAACTGGCACTCCTGAAAGAAAGGATACTGCAGAGACATGGCTTAGCCACAGGAGTGCTAGTTCTGCAAGGTTTGCAGGAGAGCTTCTGTAAAGCTTGGAAGTTGGAGACGAGATACTGGCAGAAGTAAAGCTGTGAGGACCGGGCGTGAGTCATGCTTCAGTAGCTCAGATTGTAGAGCACTTGCCTACGAAAGGCAAAGGTCCCGAGTTTGAGTCTCGGTTGGGCACAGACTTTTAATCTGCCAGGGAGTTTCATATTAGCACACACTCCACTGCAGAGTGAAAACCTCATTCTGGAAACATCCCCCAGGCTGTGGCTAAGCCATGTCTCCGCAGTATCCTTTCTTTCAGGAGTGCTAGTTCTGCAAGGTTCGCATTAGAGCTTCTGTCAAGTTTGAAAGGTAGGAGATGAGATACTGGCAGAAGTAAAGCTGTGAGGACCAGGCGTGAGTCGTGCTTCGGTAGCTCAGATGGTAGAGCACTTGCCCGCAAAAGGCAAAGGTCCCGAGTTTGAGTCTTGGTCAGGCACACAGTTTTAATCTGCCAGGAAGTTTCATATCAGCGCACATTCCACTGCAGAGTGAAAACTTCATTCTGGAAACATCCCCCAGGCTGTGGCTAAGCCATGTCTTCGCAGTATCCTTTCTTTCAGGAGTGCTAGTTCTGCAAGGTTCGCATTAGAGCTTCTGTAAAGTTTGAAAGGTAGGAGACGAGATACTGGCAGAAGTAAAGCTGGTCCTTAACACTCCTTTCGGCCTCTATCAATACCAATGATTGCCATTCAGGGTTGACTCCTGATCCGTTGTGGAGCTACTATGCTTTGCATTACCGCCTCATGGCTAGGGATGGTGTTATCTTCCTTTCCACTGAAAATGCTTCACCGCGTGTTGTGATACCTGCGTCTTTGCATGCTTCGGTCTTGCACCTCCTGCACCAAGGGCACTGGGGTGTCTCTCGCACAAAATCTCTGGCGCGCCGTCATGTGTACTGGCCCAGCATCGACTCTGATATCGCACACATGGTTACTGCCTGCGGCCCTTGTGTGTCACAGGCCGCCACCCTGAAGTTATCTTTGTCACCGTGGCCTTCACCTGAGAAGCCCTGGGAGCATATTCATGCTGACTTCATGAGACCTTTTTTACGTACTTATTGGCTTCTCGTTATTGATGCCTACTCTAACTTTCCTTTCATTGTCTGTTGCACGTCGCCTACCACCGTGGCAACCACCAATGCTCTAGCTCGCATTTTCTCTTTGGAAGGCCTTCCCTCTACTCTTGTTACTGATAATGGTCTGCAATTTGCCTCTTCCAATTTTGCAGATTTTTGTGCCCATCACGGCGTCATGCATGTCACGGCCCCTCCATTCCATCCACAGTCAAACGGTGAGGCAGAACGACTGGTCCGCACATTTAAGGCTCAGATGAGGAAACTCCTGACTTCTTCTGCTGCTAATGATGCGCTTCTCCAATTTCTGGCTTCTTACCGTTTCACCCCCACGGGCGACCACAGCTCGGCTGAGCTCTTACATGGCCGACAGCCCCGCACACTACTTCATCTTCTGCGGCCTTCCACCTCATGGTCCCGGGTGCCTTCGCTTGGCCAGTTCACCGCCGATGACCTTGTATGGGTACGGGGATATGGCAGGCGGCCAAAATGGAGTCCTGACTGCATCTTATGACACCGGGGCCAACACCTGTATGAAATCCAGATGGACGCGGGTGTTGCAGTGCATCATTCAGACAGAGCTTCAGCCTTGTGTGCTGGCAATGCCTGTTTCGGATGCCGCTACACCACCTTTGGCTCTACCTGATGCTCGGGATACTGGAATCTCTCATTACTCACAACGTAGTCCACCCACCATCATATCAATGCCAGCACAAGAACTGACGCCACCAGGAGACGTGCCCATGCAGGAATCAGATGACCATCATCTGTCGGAGCAACTCTACTCTCCTCCTTCTCCTATGGACGCGGACACATCACCCATGTCTCCTGTTATAACAACCGGACTTGTCACAACGGGCAGGTTGGTGCACGGGGCCCCAGCAGATTCGACCCCCATGTCTCCTGTAATCTTGAATCGTTATCATTGGGGACACTATGCGTGTCCTCTACATGCAGCACTGTCTGCTAGCCATGCAGCAGCAGTGCCACCTAAGCGGCCAGCCAGCCAGCGGCCACTAGACTCGGACTCAGTTTTGATTTGACTGTTAAAGTGTACACACGTCTTACTCTGTTTACTTGATCTGTGACTCTCAGGTATTGCGTCTTCCTTGAAATATATTTGTTCAACTTGAAGTTATAACACAAGTATGATTAAAAAGACCAGTTAAATTTGCAGGGTGATCCATACAAGCTTATGCATTTTCATGCATAGATCACACTCCTTTTTAAAAGCTCCTTTCATAGTTGAGTAGAAAGTTACATCCAGAGGCTGCACCCTATGCAAATAGTGGGGTGGTATGGAGACCATAGTAACCCCATTACTTTTACATAATTTATAGGACTGTGAAGTTGTTTGGCTGTTGTAAGTGTCCAGTATCAACAATTTAGGGTTTTTGAGGCCTGCTTTGGAGTGATGGACAAAGTGCTGCAACCAAGTAAAGAACAACTCTTTATTAGTGCAACCTGTTGGTGAGCATTTGTAAAGAGCATAAGGTGGGCCATCTTTTTTTAGCAAGAGGCTCATCCTTTTATTGGGATAAATAAAAATTGCAAGAATAAAACTTCCTGCTGCATTCATAGTACATATTACAGTAACTAATTTTCCTGTATTCCAGTTGGTCATTAAGCCTACCCTTTGCTACCTTTAGTGGCAGCTATTGTTCTGAGGTCTTGCACTGTTGTGATATCAGTTTCATCTGTACTGTAGATGTGATCTGGTATGTATTCACTTGCAGAAAAAACTTTTTTGAAGTTTCCAAAATATTTCTTCACAGCATCATACTAGAATTCAGTGATTCTGTTAACAGTAATTTATTGAGGTCTTCTATTGATTATGGTTGGATTTGTTTTCAAAAAGTCATCAAATGAGTTATTTCCTGCCAAGCAATCATTTTGAGAAACCCTGTGTCTATTGGTAAGTGGTTCTTCCAGTTCTTGAGTGAAAGTGGCATTAATTTCCTTCCTATGCTCTTGTAGAGTGTTAATGGGATGTTGAACAATCTGCTTGTTGCACTAATGGAATTACCTCTGACAATAAAATTCAACACATTTTTAAGGGCTTCTTTGGACCAACTTCCTCAATTCATGGTCCTTTTCCATGTTCTTGGCATCTGTAACAAGGCCAATGTGGATAATTAAAATAAGGCATTCTCTTATTTCTATTGAGAATAAACATTTAATTACATGTTGTGGAATGTCGGTAGCTAATGCCATTACCCTATTGCTACCTACCATGCCTACCTATTTTGCTAAGAAAGAAAACATCGTTTTTAGAGATTATAAATTATTGTCTAAAATATTTGCATAATACAGTAAACTAAACCTTATTAAATACTGGTAGTCATGGAATGTGATGTAGTGAAGAAATGCTGAAACAAGTGGAACTTACAGTTGCTGGAAAACTGACGAAAATTAGAGCAGAAGCACATTAAAACATTTTCCAAGCACAACTGCACAACAGATGACTCAGTAATGGTGTCCCTATAAACATTAATTCACCATACTAGTGTGAAGAGTACAGCACCAACCAGAGCTCTTCCAGATGGAAATAACAGCTGAAAGTCAACCTACCAGGACTACCTCCTTACTGGAAATACCCCATTCTCCCCTACCTCTTATTGATCATTCAAACTTGTGGCAATAACTTATGATACATTTTGCAACAGTGAACATAGCCTTTACTTTGACCACACTTTTGAGCTTTTTTGCAGTTTAGGGAAATCACAGAAAACCATTTTGTGGCTGGATGGGTGGGAAATTGAACTGTCATCCTTTTGAATGAGAGTCCAGTGTGCTAACTGCAGCACTACCTCCCTCAGTCTTAGTTTCAACATCATACCTGTAAACCCAGGTTTCATCACCTGTTGCGATATGTTTCAAGTAGTTCTGCATTGTTCTTGACTTTGTTTAGTGACTCTTAAACAACTTGAATTTTCTGCTGTTTTTGTTCAAAATTCAACAATTCTGAAACAAATTTTGCTGTCACACTTTTGGTGCCCCAAAACACCTGAAAAAATTTCATGGCATGAGTCAGCTGATTTGCCAACATCTCAGCAACTTCTCTGATTATGACTCAGTGATCATTGATAAAATGGTTCAGCAACCCGAACTGTTTATATGCATCCATGCAAAGGTTGGTTCATAACACCAAGTGCTGTCTAAGATTGCAGATTCTCGCTAGAGTGTGTTGTGAAGCTTGTGGTAGGGTGTTTGCTTTATTAACTCATTACCTGCCAAAACTTTATTATTTTATTTTTCAAACTTTTTTTAACATTAATGTGACACCCTGACTGAGAAATAAAAGAAAAACTGTTCTGAAAAATTTCGCTCTATTAGTACAAAAGCTATAGACTTTTCCATTGTTGGGACATTGGCAAAATTAGCTATTAAAGTGGACAATATTTTTATCGATGCAGAAGACTCTGTGGACAAAATAAAAACACTGTTTTTAATATTATTGAGTGTGTATTCAGTATGAAATGAACCAAAACACTTGTGATGAACACCAAAATTGTAGCTATCATACATTTTTGTTGTTTTTTGTTTCATTTGTCGTGTGGAGACATGGCAAACAGGCACTAGATGAGTTTGCCTCCCCTTCCTTGACATACCAATTAAGAAGAAGGCAGATGGTTTACTAGGCCATGCAGTACATAGGAAGAAGACATACACAAGCTGCCACCATCCAGCACAAAGACAAACAGTACTGACCAGCCTGTTATATAGGGCGCATGCCATCTGCAACAAAGACAGCCCACCATCCAAGCTGTAACACCTGAGGGAAGTCTTCCACCAAAATGGCTACAGTGAAACACAGATCAACAGGACACTTAAAAGGAAGAAGAAAAAGAAGAAGAAGAAGAAGAAGACAAACGACTCGTGTTCCTTCCATACGTGGGTCCGATCTTGGCCAAAAGTGCCTGACTTCTGGGCAAATACAAGATCAAAACCATTCTCCACCCACCACCAATGACAAGGAAACTACTAGGTTCTGCCAAAGACCCGCTGAATCTTAGCACACCAGGAATGTACAGCATCCCATGCGAATGTGGTAAACAATACATTGGACAAACACAACAAATGGCTCTGAGCACTACGGGACTCAACTTCTGAGGTCATCAGTCCCCTAGAACTTAGAACTACTTAAACCTAACTAACCTAAGGACATCACACAACACCCAGTCATCATGAGGCAGAGAAAATCCCTGACCCTGCCAGGCATCAAACCCGGGAACCCGGGCGCGACAACAAACACAACACTGTATATCTAAATGTTGTGAAAAACCTATTAGATGCATGTGACTAGGTCACACAGAAAAACCAGCCATAGCAGAACACAGCATAAATGAAGAACACACCTTCAACTTTGAAAACACGAATGTGCTATGCTGAGTATCTGGTTTCTGGAAAAGTATTATTAAAGAGTCCCTAGAAATAAGGATTCATGACAACCTGGTCAACAGGGATGAGGGATACCAACTCAGTGCAGCATGGAACCCTGCAATAGCGGCAATACATTGGAAGCACGCCCGTCAACATCCTCCGCCACAGACACAGACGGAATGCTTACACCGAGAACCGAACGTGGCCACCAGGGGCGATCTCTACGCCCACCACCACGTGCATGCTGCCGTGGTCTAGTAGAGGGGGTGACCACACATATAAATACCCTGCTCTCTGCGAGTCTTCACACTTCACCAGAAGATGGGTAGTATGACACTTCCCAAAATGTCGCAAAATATCAGTGTTACCACCCGGCTGGAGGCCCGAGAAGCCTCCATCAACAATTTACAATGGGAAAGCCTACAGTCACATATATGATAACTGCTTCTCCAGTAGATCAATGCCATTCATATAGGCCTTGTATTCTTCATGAGATGTGGCATTGTAATATACATTTCCTTTTTCTTTGCCCTTGAATATTTTTTAGCATGGCTCAAAGAAGTAATACTACTGTAATTTGTGGCTACACATACTGATTTATTGTCCCTCCATTTCACTGTGAGAACTTTGTCCTCTTTGTCAAACATTTAGTCATGGAATCCTCATCCGTGCTGGTTATACGTTCTAAAGTATCTGCTTCATCTTGTAAAATATAGTCACTTTTCAGGACATTTCTTCGATGTCCTCTTCATCCATTATTTAGTCTGTATTGGGTGAAATACTCACCATTTCTGAGTCATCGGCTCCATCTTCACTCACTTCATAGCTCTCCGGTTCTACTATAACTTCTTCAACTGTTAGTCCACATGGCACGTTTTTATCTTGTTGGAATCACAAAATTTGAGAGTGATTATTTTGTTGTATTACCTATCCCTGGAGAAAACCTAATAGAATGTAAAGGAGGCAGATCTCAACAATGTAAATAGTAATTTTTGTTTATAAGACATGTATACAATAATATGGCACCTCAACAAAGTAGTCATTGTCATTGTCCCATTGTTGGCATACATAAATTGAGATTCCACATACTTCAAGGACCATGAAATATACTTGATACATGGACATCCTTATGTTCATAACAAACATGCTCAGACAGTTAAATCAGAATTCATTGTTACACAGAAACAACCAACAATTATACCCTGTAACCAAGCACAAAGATGGAAAATAGGCAAATGAATTCTGATCCTAAAATAGGCTAAGTAGAGAAAAATGATTTCTTTTCAATTTTTAGGCATTATAGCAGTAAGTTCAACTCCTAGAGACAACACTCAAAGCCAAAAGTTTCATTTTTTATGTAGAAAAAAAATTAAATATTTGTGTACCAAAAAAGGAATAATGGTAAATAAAGGATTAATGCTGCACCTGGTTAAGGTCCACTACTTGTCTAATTCAATTCTCCTTCATTTTCTGTTAAAGGTGTTTTTGTTCTACTGAATTTCTATGTCCTCCCTGTTTGTCCTAGGATAGTAATGACTGGAGGGATCATGATAAAATCATAGTATCAGAGAACTGAAGTTGATGGTTCCCTGGCCCCATTGCATGATGTACTACTGCTGATTTATGTTTGTTTCCTAGATGGCAGTTGCTCTTTTGTTCCTTAAGTAATGTGTTAATACATGTCTTTGAAGTTCCTGTGTACACTTCACCACATGACCAAGAGATTTTAAACACTCTTGCTAAGGGAAGCAGCAGGTGTAGGTCCCTTGCAGTCTTGAGATATCCTTGCACCTTTCTTGTTGATTTAAACACCATGTCTTCTTAGCACACTGCTCATGTGATCTGTGACTGCTTTAAGGAAGGGGAGGAAAGTATTCTCTTCATTTGTTTTTTTTATTTTATTTTATTTTATTCTTTTTTTTCTTTTTCCTGCCAGATGCTGTGGAAGGTGTAGTGCACTATTTATCTCTTTGTCAGAGTAGCTGCTTTTTCTGAAAGCAGTTCTTAAATGATATAGCTCATCATCCAAGTACTGTGGTTCACACATTCTTTCAGTCAGGTCAACCAGCTCACTAACGTTTCAGCTACATGTCTTTCAGACTTCCTCTGAATGAATGACAAGGCCAAAACCTCATTTCTTACTGTCCAGAAAAATACAGATGTTCACGTTACTTTTAGTTATTTGCTTGCCTAGTACTTCTCAGAACAGTATTATCTCATTGCTCTTTTATTACTGACACTAAAGACAGAATTTACATATTTCTTTCAGGATCCCCCAGAAAACTTGACGCAAATCGACCTGTCCTTCACCTACAAATATTGGATGTTGTTTGATGAAGACAAACACTTGGAGGAAATTTCTCCTCCTGAGTTTGTGGTAGCCTTCATGGACCTGATGGCCAACCTTACAGAGCACCAGTTACAGTCTCCCCAAGTCCAGGAGCTAATACAGTGAGTGAAATGCCAAGATTTCCACCCTTTCATAGTATAATCATCTAATTGTCAGCGAATAGGCTTGTCTGTTTATCCATATTTGTGTAACTAGAACTGTCATAGAGAATTCATCAGGAAGTCATAAATATTAGGGGAACCTGGGGCAGGATGATAACACTGCATTAAAGTGACCACAATTCAATTAAAAATGGCAAAAAAGGTCTGCCTGACATTTAACATATGATTTAAACAATGAATTGAGGAAACCTGATGTTAAGACACACAGATGAATATAAAGAAACAGTATTTAAAAAGGCTGACAGTTGGTCTGTCATGCCCCAGACCTGGGGTAGAATGGAACCATGTTCATAACTCTAATATAGTGCAAGGGCTATTACAAATTTATATTTCCATACAAGTTTAACTTCAAATTCTAATCATATTTCCTAAAATCTGCAAAAACACAATAAGCATTTGAATTTACAAATGCCAGAATGTTACATGCCCCATCATTTTTAATTCTTTATTATATGTGTGTTTAAGTTTCTTTTTCACTGCCACCTTAATTGTCAATGCAAACAATTTACCCTCCATGTCTTTTAAATAAATGGAAAGCTTGAACTCACATTCATTTGACAAAATGCAACTAAATTTTCCCTTTCATTTGTCAGTTTGAAAAGCCTCAGTTTAGAGCCTATCCTGAAATGCTCTCTAAAGAGTTATTTTAGGAATTCTGAACTGAATACTGGCTTTCCTGAGTCCCAATTCCCTTTTTACAACAGTTGTCACTGCCACTTCCACATTTTCTGAAGATGAACTTTGACAATTAATTTTGCAGTCATATCTTATAAACTGCTATGAAAGAAGAAGAATTGTCACCAGCAACAAGCTGAAAAACCTGAAAATATAGTAATGTATCTTAGACATGTTAGAATAAATATGAAAACTAAAAAGTAAACACTAGGAAAGTGTAGCACGTTATCTGGGGCAGAACGGGACTTTGGTCCATTCTGCACAGGTCTAGTCTGCCCAGACCTGTGAGATTAGGTACAGGTCAAAACTCACAAAGCACTCTGAAAAATAAACATAATCTAAATGCACTAAAATAATGGGTTTAGCATGCATTTTGAAATTTTAAGAAAGAGAAAACTAGTAGATAAATTATTTTCTTTTACGTTGCAGATAGAGAGTTCCTAATGTTGCGTATTTATGCAAAAAACAAGTGCAAAACATTACTATCACAACAGTCAAAGACAAACTTTCCTATAACAGCTTTTTACCATGCTTGTCATATCAATAACAGTCTTTGGAAGTGATTTAGAATGCACCACTCTGCAGCCAAAAGAAACCCCTAGTTCTATTCTGTTTCATGGTTCTGTCATGTCCAGTCTTCCCCTAAATAACATTGTGATTAAAAAGAAAGCTTTGTATTTACTTCCAAACACTTCACTTACTAAGGCAAACTTGTTATGTAATAAGGCCACCAGAAACATCATCATTAATGTCTGTGTGTGATGAGGCAATTCAAAACCAGTGTTTGGATTATTGAACTAGTCCACAATATATTGCACTAAATGCTAAATATGCCTGCCCGGTTAGCCATGCGGTCTACAACACAGCTTTCCGGATTGGGAAGGAGCGCCTGGTCCCCAGCACAAATCCGCCCAGCGGACTTGTGTTGAGGTCCAGTGAGCCGGCCAGTCTGTGGATGGTTTTTAGGTGGTTTTCCATCTGCTTCGGTGAATTCGGGCTGGTCCCCTTATTCTGCCTCAATTACACTATGTCGGCAATTGCTGTGCAAACATGTTCTCCATGTAGACGTACGCCACCATTACTCTACCATGCAAACATGGGGGTTACACTAGTCTGGTGTGAGATGTTCCCTGGGTGATCCACTGGGGGCTGAACTGTACAATAACCCTGAAAGAGTGGTTCAGTGTGGGGTGGTGGAGGGGTGAAGTGGACTGCAGACCACTGCAGCTGCAGTGGGGATGGAGCCTCTCCATCGTTTCTAGGCCCCCGGTTCACATACAATACAAATGCTAAATATACACATCCCTTAAATTGTTGGTGGAACTATTTTTGATCACTGTGCTCTCTTCACCAGAAGACAGTAAAAGTCAGGACACTTTGAAGGACTAGTCTTTTGTGTGCATCCATTGCCTATACTGCATTATACAATAACAGCACTGGGTATTGCACTATACTGGTCATTACGAACTTAATGTTGTTCTATTATGTTGCTTTGTTTTCAGATGAATAATGAAGATGTTCTGAGCCCATAATGGGCACTATATTTGACTTCTGAAATAATGAAATTTATAATGTTCATTACTTCCATGACAATTCTATTGTCATAGATACTTAGTATGAAGCAGAAGGCACATGTGCTATATGAGCATTATGTAATGTAGATGAATTTGGAAGTTGGATTCCACTGCACAGTTCCTCTCCTGCAGCATTTCTCATGCTGGACAGAGCATAGTTACTCTACTCCCTGTAAAATCAATCCCCAAAGAATTTTTTTTTTATGAGGGGACAAAATGATGAAATTGCATTTTTGTGTGACAGATTTGATGAATCAAAAAATGTCTTACACCCCAGGAATTAAATCTGACAAGAAGTGCACAAAACTTGTTATACCTCAAACAATTCATAGTTATATTATTAATATTTTTAAGATACATTACTTTGATATCTTAACAGTGACTATAATTAGTTACATACTCAAAGTACATCACTGAAGTTATTAACATGTACATGCACCCACGTTTTTGATTCAACAATCTGCATGTAAATAAATGCAGTGTATCGACTGAGTTATGAAATAAACCTTGAAACTGTTTAAAAAGAATTTATTTATGGCCCATAATATAGTCTGAAAGCCACATTAAAAGTGTGAAACAGAAAAAGTTTGAAATGGATGAGAAAATTTTGTTGAATATAAAAAACACACACATTACTACCTCTTGAAGTAGAGGAATACACCATTAACTTTGAGAAGACGCTTATTAGATTTTATGTAATCCACAATACTTACATTGCTTGAAAAATACATCTGATCACATTAATAGGGTTTATTTTGTGAAGTTCAAGGTATTTATTTATTAATACTGACTGGCATATAACACTGACTGGCATAGCAAAAACTGAACAAGATATGTTTTGAAAACATAATTTTTAGCTTGGTGACATAAAATGTAATCTAGAGCCTATAAACAACTAGATACATTTCAGAAGTCTTCCTAAACCATCATCAAATTGGCTGGTAGTACTGACTAGGACTGAATCAAGACAGTCCTCACCTATCAACCTCTCTAGCCTCTGGACCACTTTGGATTTTGGGAGAACTGAGGATGCAGTATTTCACATTTGGAGGAGGCACTTCAGCATGGTAGAAAGTTGACAGCTCCAGCTGTTGAGCTTTTTTGCATAATAGCTTACATAATAAGTGCAAATACGTTCTCATTTGATAAAATCAAAATTACTTCACTATATAAACAATTGGACTAAATAAAAATTTATTCAATACTGTTACAAAGTTTTCAGTTTCTTCTGTCCATCTATTGATGAGGTATTTTGAAGAAGCGTGTATCTATTCTAATAATAAAACCTCTCAGCGGTACCCAGCGGGAAAGCTGAATAGATGCCTTGCAGCATCTTAGATATTACATTTGGATAAAAGTATGATGCTCTCTATAATTCAAACTTCTTTGTTGTATAGTGGTTTGGTATGAAATTGTGTTCAGGATCAACCAGGTCAGCAGAGATCACTGAGCTATTGTAAACCTGCAGAGTGCTGTGGATCTAGTTGAGAGCATTAGCATCTTTTTGAATAACATGAGATCAGAGAAGGACTTTAATAGTGTGATAGTAAATGAAAAACTGCTTGCTGACAAACTTGGATCTCATTCAAACTTTCAAAATGGAGGGAAGATTTGTCTCAAAGAGTGAAGGAGTGAAGAAGGAAGTTATCTATTGATCTACTGATGAACCTATTAATGAAGGTGTAGCTCCTTCAATGGAAATATTTTCTGTGATGTGTCGACAGAAGTGCCGACACAGTGTTATTTTGAGGGGGCCGATAGGCACGCTATCTAACGCAGACGGGCGTGAATTCTGGAACAGGATAAGTAGTGAATTCTCATAAGAAAAGTATGCAGCTCCTCAAATACTTATCTTTTATTCTGTGATGAATACAGCGTTCTTCTTGAGACATTTATACTACAACTTTCAAAGTAGGTAAGGCTAATGGCGCCTTGCTAGGTCGTAGCCATGGACTTAGCAGAAGGCTATTCTAACTGTCTCTCGGCAAATGAGAGGAAGGCTTCGTCCGTATTGTTGCTAGCAATGTCGTCGTACAACTGGGGCGAGTGCTCTATCGTATCTCGAGACCTGCCTTGTGGTGGCGCTAGGTCTGCGATCACACAGTGGCGACACGCGGGTCCGACATGTACTAAATGGACCGCGGCCGATTTAAGCTACCACCTAGCAAGTGTGGTGTCTGGCGGTGACACCACATTCCTCCCCCGCAAATCGGCGAACGGTCGTGTGATAAGGCCCGCCGTGGGGATTACCCCATGTTGACGTATGCGATGAGGTGGGGAGCCTAACAACAGGCGAGGCTGTGTCACCCACACCCGGCCATTCGGTCCGAGGGGATCTAGGAAACGCCTGAAAACCTAGTCCAGGGTGCACGTCAACATGCGGTGTATGCGCCCGTAATGAGACAGGAGGGGCCGAAGGGTCGACCTCCATTGCGTCGGGGTACCCGACGCGCGATGATGTCATGTGGTCCAGAGCGGGCAAGAGGTCCATGGTGGAGGACGGCTGGTCACGGGAAGCGATTGGCGGCGCGTGACCCAGGGAGGCGCTTGGCGGCTGCAGCGAAGCGTCGAATGCGGGCGGCGCCGGCGGGAGAACAGGCGGCGGCGGCGGCGGCGGCGGCGGCGGCGGCGGCTGCGGCGGCATGGGGCAAAATGGAAGGCATCGTCGGTAACACCTGGGGATGAGGCGAGCCAGTAGATGGGTCCCCAGGGCGCTGACCGGACGGCACCGTCGCTGAAAGCAGACGGAGAGCGGCAGAACCCGTGCGACGACAGAGGCGCAGCTGATTGAGATGCCGACGCACCTCACCAGAGGCCCCCAAAACCAAATACATCGCGCGGCCGAGGCAGCGAAGAATGCGCCCTGCGAGCCAACGCCGTGAACCTCAATAGTTGCGATAAAATACAACGTCGCCTGGAGCAAAAGCAGGAGTCTGCCGCTGCACAGGAACCTGATGCGGCGGATGCAGCAGAGACATCAAGGTGCGATGAGGACGACCGTGGAGCAACTCAGCCGGCGAGCGACCATCTCGGGGCTGAGAGTGATACGAAGACAAAAAGAGCAACAATGCGTCCTCCCGAGAATGCGACTCTTTCAATTTCAACATCTGTGACTTGAAAGTCCGGACCAATCGTTCAGCGGCACCGTTTGACTGAGGCGAAAACGGCGCAGATGTCAGATGTTGAATACCATTGGCCTGGCAGAATGACTGAAATTCTGCGGACATGAATTGTGGGCCATTGTCGGAAACAATAGTTTGCGGAAGACCTTCAATGCAAAAGATAGCAGACAACGCTTGGATGGTGACGGAGGACGTCGTGGAAGACATCCGGACAACAAAAGGAAAATTACTGAAGGCATCGACCAGAACCAACCATCGAGCATTCCAGAATGGACCAGCAAAATCAATGTGCAAGCGTTGCCAAGGGGAAGTGGCTTTTGGCCATGCAAAGACTTTCCGTGGCGGTGCGGATTGTTGTTCGGCAGACGCCATGCAAGAAGAACACATATTCGTAACCGCAGCATCGATTCCGAACCAAGTACAGTGCTGACGAGCAAGTTGTTTCGTTCGCACTATACCCCAATGTCCTTGGTGAAGAAGCCGTAAAACAGAGGACTGTAACGAACGTGGGACCATGACTCTGGACTGATCATTATCAGAACGCAACAACAAAACACCATGTCGAACAAAAAGTCTCTCCTTATGAGCAAAAAATCGGCGAACCAACGGATCCTCGATCCGAGACTTTGACAAAGGCCATTGCGTAGCAACAAAACGCAAAACGGTAGCAAGGACAGGGTCAGCAGCTGTGGCTGTAGCGACACGACGAAAATCGATCGGAAACGATTCGATCACTTCATCGGTTTCCGAATCAATGAACAGGCAAGCAAGTTCGGAAGAATCGAATGCTTTATCCTCAGCAACAGGCAAACGGGACAACGCATCGGCGTTTCCGTGCTTAGCAGTGGACCGATACAAGATATCGTAGCGGTACTGCGAGAGGAAAATAGACCAGCGAATGAATTTCTGCGCTGTACGTGGAGGTACAGGCTTGGTCGGATGAAAAAGCGATGTCAAAGGTTTGTGGTCTGTGATGATGGTAAAGTGACGATCATACAAGAAATCATGGAACTTAGTAACACCAAACACGAGAGCCAAAGCTTCTTTCTCTATCTGGGAATAATTTCTTTGCGCAGACGAGAGCAATTTGGACGCAAAGGCAATAGGGCGATCATGGGAGCCAACTTTGTGCGCAAGCACAGCACCGATCCCGAAATCCGACGCATCTACCATCAACAAAAGGGGTTTCTGGGGATCGAATGGCGTAAGGCAAGTATTAGAAAGCAACGCCGATTACAACTGGCGAAAGGCGCGTTCGCATTCCGTCGTCCAGAGAAACGGAACACCTGTACGGCGTAAGCGATGAAGCGGAGCTGAAAGAGAAGAGGCATTGCGCACATTCACTCACACCTTGTGATGCTAGATCGTTTAATGTTCTTGTGACCTCATCACGCAATGCGTGGGGAACATTGCGCGCTCTGAAAAATTTCGGTTACGCGTTTACTTTCAGTTCCAAATGTGCTTCATAGTTTGTAGCGCAACCTAAGCCCGGTGCAAAAATGTCTGCAAATTCGTCACACAGACGAGAAACACTGTCTGTAGGCACAGTCTGATTCACTGATAGGACCTGATTTACTATAGACATGTTAAACAACTGAAATAAATCTAAACCAAACAAGTTCACTGCAGTAGAAGAACGAAGAACGTAAAATGACACAAGTTTTGTTTGTCCCTTGTATGTGGCAAGAAGGCTGCACTGTCCTAACACAGGTTTATTCTGTCCCGAATAACTATGTAACTTAACATTTGCGGCACGCAACGGAGGTGCGCCCAGTTGCTGGTACGTGTCGTGATTGAGCAATGAAACTCCAGCTCCGGTATCGAGCTGGAATGGTATGACCTTGCCATTAAAGTCCAAATCTACAAAAAGTTTATTGTCCTGCTGACGACAAGAGCGACTGTTTTGGGCAATTTGAACAGACACTGGTACAGAATCACTTGCTAATTGACGTGATTTCCGGCGACGTCGATGCACAGTTTTTGTGGGACGAACACAGTCACTGTTAGAGAAAGTGGCACTGGACGGGGTGGAAGTAACGACATGAATGGCCATGGGCGAAGGTCCATGAGCCTGAGTGTCCTTGGTTCGATTTCGGCGCGAAGCAAAGGGCCTGGAATGATTAAGAGTGTCTGATCGGAGCTTTTTCTGGCAAACACTTTGAACATGTCTTTTCTTATTACAGAAAAAGCAAATAGCTTGGCGTGACGGGCAATGTTCACGCGAATGTCGAGTAGCACACCGCGGGCATGATTTCACTGCATTTGTGTGATGGCGTGGCACACGTGGCTTAGAGTGCGGTGGCAGCTGCTTCGACGTGCGCAAGGGCAATTTACCGGGCCGCGCAGCTCGCCCGGCGGGCTGGTTAATGTTACACATGGTTGGCGAAGTTTCAAAAGATTCCTGAGCACAGTCAAGTGTGTCTTGTCTATCCAATATGTCTATCACTTGTTGAAGGGAGGGATTTACTAGTTTCAAAATTTGCTCCCGTATGCGAACATCAGAAACGTTCTGTGCAATTGCATCACGCACCATTGTATCTGATTAAGAAAGGCCACAGTCACATTCAAAGGCACAGTCGCTAGTAAGTCCTTGCAATGTTGCTACCCACTCCCTATTAGTTTGACCGGCCGTACGTTTCGTACGAAAAAACGTATACCGTTTTGCAACCACATTAACTGTTTCTTTAAAATAGGCATCTAAAGCAGACAAAATTTCCTCGTAGGACAGAGTTGCTACGTCGCGTCGGGGAAACAATTTCACTATCACATGGTAGGTGGACACACCGACACAAGAAAGCAAAAACGGCTGCCGCTCATTACCTTGAATTCTGTAGGCTGCTAGATGAAATGCGAACTGTCAGGACCATTCAGTCCACGACTCGTGCGCCGGGTCGTAGTGCCTAAAAGGCGGTGCAACTGCGAGTTGTGGCTGCGGTAGCGGTGAAGCGGCGGCTGCCGCATCGTGGTGCAGTGCACGTTGACCCTGGACGAGCTGTCCAAGGGCATCCAATAACGCCTGCTTCTGCTGATTCTGCAAGCGATAAAATTCGGACAGTACATCTGGAGATTGTGGCGAAGCCATGACACAAATAAATGTAAGCAATCAGAAAGAACACTTTTCCTTTAAGCCTCGTCGCCAAATGATGTGTCGACAGAAGTGCCGACACAGTGTTATTTTGAGGGGGCCGATAGGCACGCTATCTAATGCAGACGGGCGTGAATTCTGGAACAGGATAAGTAGTGAATTCTCATAAGAAAAGTATGCAGCTCCTCAAATACTTATCTTTTATTCTGTGATGAATACAGCGTTCTTCTTGAGACATTTATACTATAACTTTCAAAGTAGGTAAGGCTAATGGCGCCTTGCTAGGTCGTAGCCATGGACTTAGCAGAAGGCTATTCTAACTGTCTCTCGGCAAATGAGAGGAAGGCTTCGTCCGTATTGTCGCTAGCAATGTCGTCGTACAACTGGGGCGAGTGCTCTATCGTATCTCGAGACCTGCCTTGTGGTGGCGCTAGGTCTGCGATCACACAGTGGCGACACGCGGGTCCGACATGTACTAAATGGACCGCGGCCGATTCAAGCTACCACCTAGCAAGTGTGGTGTCTGGCGGTGACACCACATTCTGCTTTATTGTCAATAAAGCTACCTGCTCTTTAGAAGACAGGTTTGGCCATAGGGACAGTCATAAAAAGTGCTTCAGCTCTCTATATGGTACTTATGTCCTGCAGACATAGACTGGTGAAAAGCTAAAAGCCACATACCTCTCGAGACTGCGTTACATGATGGTGGTGAATGTGACATCAGTGATGAATAAATGTTGAAGTTTTGATCTTAGTGTCCATTCTTCCTGCTGGATATTGTCCAAAAAGCTCTTTATTTTTTATTACAAAAAACAGTTTTATTGACTTTTCCCAATACTTTTGCAAACTTACAAATTCCCTGGCTTTACCTACATCTGTAGCTAATGGTGACAGGAGTTTCTCAAAACTTTAAGTTTATAGAGACACACCCTAGCTCAACATTTTCTGAAGAACAATTGTGGGGACTGTCAACTTAGCTACTAGAAATGATACTTTGTGATCAGTAGATTCAGATTCTATTTTGAATGGTTTTGCTAAGCTAAAGGCTACTAAAATTTTAATACAATGTTTTTATCTGAAGGGAAATTGCCAGCACACATCCTGGACAACTGTAGGAATTACACATGACCCTTTCATATCACACACAATTTTATATTTTCAATTTTAGTTATATACATAAAAATCTTGATCATGTTCGTCAATTTTCAGCTACTTTCATAGCAAATTTTCTAAACATTAACTATCGTACATACTGTTAATTTTTTTCACATGTGACAAATGAATTAAGTAATTAAACAGTGTCTTATGTTTAACATATCAATACAAAATTTTATGACTTTTTTGTATATATATCTCACTTTTCCCAATGAAAAGTGAAATAATTTGTAAATTATAGAATTAAAAATTTCCGTTATTGAACTAATAAAATAACAGAAATTTTATGTTTCCATTTTTTCCACTAAGTCTGACTGCACATTTTTATTGAAGCTCCAGTTCTTTCGCTTTTCACTAAAAATTACCTTAAACATAAATGAATTGTATCTTCTTCTAATACTTGGACAGGAAGAACATTCAGAAATTTATTTCTAGTGTAGAGGAATGTCTATGAAGTAGTTATTTTAAAAGGAAAGAACAACCCATTTCCATACTCACTGGATTTAGATTTATTATTAAAGGTCTTATCAAGTTTACAAGGAAATGCAAGCAATGTCTGAGGGGGCAAATGATATGTCACTTCTATATAGAAATGTTCTCAAACTGGGCCTGTATGGAACTAACATGAGTCCCGTCCTTTCCAAGATCCTGGATATCCTCTTACATTGGCCTGTTGATAATCAGCATTGCCCAACACACCTCCAAAGATTACAAAATATTAGTTACAGTACCCCCTTATACTCACTTAAAGGAGCATCCTGCTAGCTTTGGAGCAGTTCAGATGATGTAAACTCATACGATAATGTCATGTGACTGTCTACTGCTGTTGTGAGTCTGGCAGTGAAGTCGTGTGTATCTGCCAGGCAGATGAATGAATCAGCTCAGTCAGATGGGTCAACGTGGAAGAATGACAGAAAGGGGCTACAGTGTTTGAATGTTTCCAAGACCACACTACAAATGAAGTTGCCTGATTTGTTAGTATATCAGCACAGAGTGCCCAATCTGACTACAAGGAATGTTGTACCCCACAAAGCCATGTAACGTGGTAGAACAGTAGTCATGAAAAGATACTGATACAATAGACATGTGTCGTGTCTTGTAAATGCATGCTTTACATCTACAGCCATACTTTGCAGACTGCTGTGAAATGTGTGGTAGAGGGTATGTCCCATTGCACCAGTTATTAGGATTTTAGCTGCAGTGCAAATGAATTAGGTCCTGCGACTCTGCCATGTCATTAGTAAAACAGCTACATTGTGAGCCAAAATGCCCATTAGATGTACTGTCGGCACTGCAGCTAAAGTGGTGACCCTGACATTTTTTGAACACACACTAGAGAAAGAGAGATAGAAAAATAGAGTAGTTAACATACAAAAGATAACAAAAACAAGGAATAAATTACCTGCACTTCGCACAAATAAACCCAGCGCCTCTGTCGGTGGGCAAGGAACTACTGATACACCCACGCGAAAATTTGACATTCGTGCACTAACACACCACACACACACACACACACACACACACACACACACACACACACACACACACATGGTGGGTGGCTGTGGGTCGCTACATCGGCCCCCTCAAAGGTCAGTCTCAGCATATCCCCATATACTAGCTCGGCCAAGGAACCAACCAGGTTGAGTCTGTATATGTTTCAGAGTCTGAGTAGGATGATTGGTGAAGCCTCAGGAAATGCAGCCAATGTCTGAGGGGACAAATGATACATCACTTGTATGGAGTAATGTTCTCAAACTGGGCCTGTACAGAACTAACATGAGTCCCCTCCTTTCCACAGACCCTGGATATCCTCTTACATCGGGCAGTTGATAATCAGCATTGCCCAACATATGGCACATCAAGGCTACTTTTAGGGTGAAATGCCATCATTCCACCATTACATTGCTGGCTGGGTGATAGCTGGTTGTCTGAAGATGGTTCATGCCACAAAGTACTGACAGTTTTGCGAACAATTCAGACTTTAACTGTGATATCCAATGCAACACAAAGGCATGCATCAAGGTTTTTGCTGAGATATTATCTACACTAGACTTTCGCTAATCCGGCCCTCAGTAGTCCGGCCTCTCAGTAATCTGGCACACATAAAAAAACATGTGCACAATGAATTATTGTGCACAATAATGCTTAGTTCAGCACTGCTTTATATACTGTATTTGAAATGTAGCTTTCTTTACAGTTCAGAATCATGTCTTCTAAAAGGAAACACACTACGCTAGACCTCAAGCAGAAACTCAAAATTTTAGATAAGTCAAATCGAGTTTCTTCACAAAAACTCATTGCTGCTGAGTTCAGTGTTGGATGAGCAACCATTTATGACATCAAAAAGAAAGAAGATGTTATTCAATAGTACTCAACACAAATGGATAGTGAGTTGGGGAAACAGAAGATTATGCGAAAGAGTGAGAATGAAGAACTGGGCATGGCTGTTTATAGATGGTTCATACAACAACACAGTAAAGGAATTCCAGTCAGTAGCCCAATTATAAACAAAAGGCAACTACATTTAACAAACAACTTGGCGGTGGTAGTAACTTGTTTGCAGTGAGCAAAGGTTGGATGTCAAACTGTAAAAAACAACATGGCATTCAGCAGCTGACAGTCACCGGGGAAAGTCGCTCAGCAAATGATAAGGATGCTGATAAGTTTGTAAGTAAGATGCGGAAGATAATAGAGGAAGAAGATTTAACTGCTGATGCCTGTATAATCTGATGAAACAGGACTCTTTTACAAGATGCTTCCTTCAAAAACATTAGCTGCAAACAACGAGAAAGAAACTCATAGTTACAAGCAACAGGAACAGCACATAACATTAATGGCATGTTGTAATGCAAATGGGAGTCATAAACTACCGCTTATAATGATTGGGAAATCCCAACATCCTTGTCGTTTTCAACACACTGACATAAATACTCTACCAGTGCAGTATTGTGCTCAGAAGAAAGTGTGGATGGACAGACAAATATTCTCTCAGCGGTTCCATGAAACGTTTGTACCAGCAGTGAGAAAAGAGCTAAAGAAGAAAAGTTTTCCACTGAAAGCTATTCTTATAACTGACAATGCTCCCAGTCATCCTTCAGATGTTTCTCTAATGTCTGATGGTACACAAGCACTCTTTCTCTCACCCAATATGACAGCCCTAATTCAGCCCATGGACCAAGGAACTTTGGAATAACTAAACATCATTATCGACATTCACTTCTCATCTCCTTGCTGAATGAAGGTGAAAATGACTCTATTGAGATTATGCTGAAGGTGTGGAAAGGAATTAATGTACGTGATGTTGTTTTCCAAGTAGCTGAGGGATGGGATAAAGTGGAGAGCATACCCATAATGAAGAGCTGGAGAAAATTGTTGCCATCCATTGATGCCGAGTTGGATCCAGTAGTGAGTGACAGCAATGAGTGAGTCAATTCAGAATCACCAATTACTTTGTACATAGACATGTTCCACAACCTTCAAGGAGGAGAAGAAATTGATGATGAAGATGTTACTAATTGTAAAAGGCTGAAAATGAGGAAAACTGTGATACAGACCAAACTTTAACAGATGAAGAAATAATCAAAAGCATTCAAGAATGTGATGAAGAAGAGGACACAGGAGGAGAGAGCATGAAGATTTCTCATACTGCTGGTGCTTAAGCTGCCGAGGTCTTCCTGGAGTACATTATGCTACAACCAGATACATGCAGTACTGATGTAATGCTTGTAAAGCAGTTGCGTGATGAAGCATGCCACTGTCATGTAACATCATTGTGACAGTTAAAAATTACGGACTTGTTCCATAGTGACTGATATGAATGTATGATTATGTACAGTATACACTCAAGGACTAAGTTTTCTTTGAAAATTAATATATTTTTGGCTTTAATAAAGACTATCCTCTATGCTTAGAAGTTGTATCCTTCAGTTTAATAAAGCACAGTACACTATATCCCCTATATTTTCAGAATATATAAAAATCAAAATAAATGAATAAAATAAATTTCAGACGCTCAATCATCTGGCACTTCCACTAATCCGGCACCCATCTATGCCAGGAACAGCTGGATTAGCAAGAGTCTAGTGTATTGGTACTGCTTCCAGTCAAAGATGAATCTGTCAACGATGGTGAGCAGTAGCATTGGCCATTTGGGGTCAGCAGTGGTCCAATGATGTCAACGTGAACATGTGTGAATTTCTCTGTGACATCAGGGAAATTACCTATTGACACATGTACATTTCTGCCTACCTTACTGCGTTGGCACTGAGGACAATACTTCATCCACTCTCTACAATACTTTTTTGTTTCCAGCCATACGAAGTGATCTAGAACCAGACAGAGTGTAGATAAGGATGTGGCTTGGCCGTGGACATATTGCAATACAGTTGCATGCTGGCGCCGGGAATGTCTACAGGTTGTAGTTTCAGTGAAGTCTGTGAGTCTTGTAATAGGTCTTGCAGCTCTTGGTCTGATCTCTACACTCCTTCAAGTGCCACATAGTCCAGTGTAGAGACACTGCTGACATGAGAGAGATGCCCGCCACAATGTTGTTGATCCTGGAAGTGTGTTGAACATCTGTGGTGAATTGGGCAGTGTATAGCAGTTGACTGTGTGGCCTCGGCGAGCAGTTGCTGGAAGGCGTGAACCTTGATGTGAAGATGAAAGTACTTGACAGCCTCATACATTGCCAGCAGTTCACTGTCATATGGGCTCCATTTCTTTTGCGAGGTGGTCAGATTTTAGAGAAGAAAGCTATCAGCTGCCAGGCCTCATCAACCCGTTGTTGAAGCACGCCGCCTATCGCTGTCTGGCTCGCATATACAACAACAGCCAACAGTGCACTCGGCTTGGGATGTGCCAACAATGCCACATATACTATCACTTGTTTTGTTTTCTCAAATCATGCCATCCATCCAGGAAATTGTTGAATTACATTTTGCCTTCAGGCCCGCCAGCATTGCTGTCAGAAGCTCTTGAACTTCAGCTGCATGCGGCAGGTGCTGCTGATAAACGTTCAGCATGCCTTGGTAGTGTCTTAATTCCTTGCTTGTGGCCCACTGGGGCAGCTGGCAGATAGTCTCTGTTTTGTCCAGCAATGGTAGTAAGCCTGAAGGAGTAATGTGGTGCCCTAGAAAGTAAACTTGTGACTGCCCAAAGATACACTTCAGCACATTGCACACTATTCCATACTCACTTAGTCATTGATAAACCTCAACAAGATGCTGTTGATGTTCTTCTGGCGACGCTGAGAAGACCAAAACGTCATTGAGATAAGAGAAAGAGAATGGCAGTCCTCACAGCACTAAATCAATGAACCTTTCCGACATTTGTGCTGCATTCCGGAGACCGAAAGTCATAAATTTGCTTTCAGTTAAGCCAAATAGCATAATAATGGCTGTCTTTGGTATATCTTCATTGGCCACTGGAATCTGTGTAGACCTTGGCGCAATCTAGTACACTATGCACACAAGCGCCACTCAATGTGAAGTTGAAGTCGCGTAGCAGAGGTATCAGGTACCTGTGAGGTATTGCGCAGGCATTCTATGCTCTGTAATCTCCACAAGGCCACCACACACCACCCATTTTGGAAATGAGGTGTAACAGTGAAGACCAGGGGCTGTCAGACAGATGCATGATGTCCTCTTTGATCATGTTATCAAACTTGCCATTGGCTGTCTTCAAACGGTCTGCCACCAGTCGTCGTGGTCAGCAGGAGATCAGCGGCCCCTCAGTTGTCTTGATAGTGCACAGTGTTCTGCCTGATGTCCTTCAGTATGTCCGTTGGCTTTGTTAACGCTGGAAATAGCATGGCATACTCATCATCAGTGGCAGTAATCAGACGGGCAGACTGGCTAGATGTCTGGCACCGGAAACCCGCGGCCGTCAGCCCGGTGGTCTGATCTACAAGGTTGGTGTTGGTCATATCCGGCAAAAGGTTATGGTATGCCAAGAAATCCACTGCTATTATTGGCTTTGCCACATCTGCCACTATGAAATTCCAAAGGAATGTGTGGCAGATGCCAAGATCTAGTTCTATTCTGTGCAAGCTGTATGGTGCAATAGGCATGTTATTCATGAACGCTAGGCAGAACGATGTACATGGTTGGCACTGATGTAGCATCGTACATGGGTAAATACATAAGTTAGATCCAGTATCAGTCAAGCACTTACAGCCTGTGTGTTGATGACTGATGAATAGGCGCTGTGATGTTGGCTGGAAATTGGACAAAGCACCTACATTCAATTGCCACTGGCATTTGAGAATGTGCATGGTTTGGTGCAGCATTGTGCACGATCCTTGAAATGCTTGTCATACCAGCACATGTCCTTCTGTGCATCAGGTGATAATGCAGGTGAGTGGGACATGGCCCTGCTGTGGGGGCGTCTCGCTTATCTTGGCTGGCTGTGATCTCCACTGATTTGCATCTAGCAGGCAATTTTGCATGCAGTGTAGCTGTTTTACTAATGGTATGGCAAAGTCACAGGACCTAATTCATTTATACTGTGGTTAAAGTGGTGATCCCAACATGATGTGAACACGCATTAGAGAAGGAGAGATAAAAAAGACATAGAATGATTAACATATAAAAGGTAACAAAAACAAGGAATAAATGATCCACACTTTGCACAAATAAACCCAGCATCCCTGGCGGTGTGCACAGAACAACTGACAAATGCACGAAAATTTGACACTGTGCAGTAAAACACACACACACACACACACACACACACACACACACACACACACACACACACATGGTGTGTGTGTCGCTACATGGTTTTTCCTGACCCATTCACATACTGAATGCAGGAAGACTGAGTGTTTAAATGCTTCTGTACATTAATCAAATATTATCCTCACGACACTTACAGGAGCAGTATGTAGATGGTTGTGGTATATTCCTAGAGTTGTCATTTAAAGCTGGTTCATGAAACTTTGTAAGTAGGACATCAAGCTCAAAATTGACCATAAATCAAGAAAATTATTGGCTTATGAGCAATTTTGAGCTTGATGTTCTGCAATATGTATAATGATGTAAAATCACTAAGTTGAAAATGGCATAAAAGGATGAAACCTGGGTAGTAATGAAATAAACAATAATACAGTCAAATGGTCGTGTGTTCATTTATAAATTATTGTATGACTGTTGCTCAGTAACATCAAAAACTGTTTGTAAGTGGGATTTCTTGGGACTGTTTACATCTGTCTTCAGGAGTCTGCCAGTTCAGTTTCTTCAGTACCTTTCTGGCACACTCCCACATAGATATTCAATATCGCCTGTTAGTCCTATTCAGTAAGGGTCTCCCAATATTCTACGATGTGCCATGCAAATGTCTTGTGAGCAATCTCTTTTGTAGACTGATTGCATTTTTTTAGTATTATTCAACTGAACTGAGAATGCCATCTGATTTACCTGTAGTTGAGACTATGTGGTCATTCTATTTCATTTCCTTACAAAGTGTTACACCCATGTATTTGTACGAGTTGACTGATTCAGTCTGTGACTCATCGATACTATGATCATAGGATACTATATTTTTTGTTTTGCGAAGTGCAAAAGTCTCATTTCTGAACGTTTAATATGAGTTCTCAACCACTGCATCACTTTGAAATTTATCAAGATCCCGCTGAAATTTTATGTAGCTTCTTTCACACAGTACTTCATTACAGATAACTGCATCATCTGAAAAAAGTCCAGGGTTATTATTAATATTGTTTGTGAGGTTATTAATATGTAATATGAACAGCAAGGGTCCCAATGCACAGTTACTTCTATATATGTCAACGATTTTCCATCCAAAATAACTTTCTGCATCCTCCCTACCAAATAATCCTCAATGCATTCACAAATTTTGCTTGAGACCCCATACAATCATACTTTTGATAATTAGTGTAGATGTGATACTGAGTCAAATGCTTTTCATGGATTGAGAAACACTGCATCTACACTATGTGATAAAAAGTATCCTGACACCTGGCTGAAAATAACTTACAAGTTCAGGATGCCCTCTATCGGTAATGCTGGAATTCCATATGGTATTGGCCCACCCTTAGCCTTGACAACAGCTTCCACTCTTGTAGGTATATATTCAATCCAGCGCTGGAAGATTTCTTGAGGAATGGTAGCCCATTCTTCATGGAGTGCTGCATTGAGGAGAGGTATCAATGTCATTCAGTGAGGCCTGGCACGAAGTAGGTTTTCCAAAACATCCCAAAGGTGTTGTATAGGATTCAGGTCAGGACTCTGTGCAGGCTAGTTCATTACAGGAATGTTATTGTTGTGTAACCACTCCCCCACAGGCCGTGCATTACGGACAAGTGCTTGATCATGTTGAAAGACGCAATCATCATCGCCGAATTGCTCTTTAACAGTGGAAGCAAGAAGGTGCTTGAAACATAAGTGTAGGCCTGTTCTGTGATAGTACCACAAAAAACAACAAAGGGTGCAGACCCCCTCCATGAAAAACACAATGATTATGATGATGATGATGATGATGATGATGATGATGTTTGGTTTGAGAGGTGCTCAACTGCGTGGTTATTAGCATCCGTACAAATTCCCACCCATTGCTCAGTCCAGTCTCACCACTGTCATGAATGATGATGAAATGATGAGGACAACACAAAAACCCAGTCATCTCGAGGTAGGTGAAAATCCCTGACCCCACCGGGAATCAAACCCCGGACTGCGTGCTTAGGAAGCGAGAATGTGACCGCGAGACTACAAGCTGCAGATTGAAAAACATGATGACACCATAACACCACCACCTCCAAATTTAGTGTTGGCACTACACATGCTGGGAGATGGAATTTACTGGGCATTCGCCATACCAACACCCTGCCATTGGATTGCCACATTGTGTACCGAGATTCATCACTCTTCACAACATTTTTCCACTGTTCAGTCATCCAATGTCTACGCTCCTTCACCAAGTGAGGCATTGTTTGGCATTTACCTGTTTGATGTGTGGCTTATGAGCAGCTATTGACCATTAAATCCAAGTTTTCTCCCATCCTACCTAACTGTCATAGTACTTGCAGTGGATGCTTATGCAGTCTGGAATTCCTGTGAGATGACCTGGATAGATGTCTTCCTATTACACATTACGACCCTCTTCAGCTGTCAGCGGTCTCTGTCAGTCAACAAGTGGGGCCAGCCTGTACACTTTTGTGCTGTATGTGTCCCTTCATGTTTTGCCTTCACTATCACATTGGAAACAGCGGACCTGGTGATGTTTAGGAGTGTGGAAATCTCGCTTACAGACATATGACACAAGTGACACCCAATCACCTGACAACGTTTGAAGTCCGTGACTTCTGTGGAGCACCCCATTCTGCTCTCTCACTATGTCTAATGACTATTCATGTATCTGACATGGATTGCCTGGCTGTAGGTCACAGCACAATGCACCTAATATGAAAAATGTATGTTTTTGTGGGTGTCCAGATACTTTTGATCAGTTACACTGATTGCTTTCATCCAAAGCTTTCAGTCATGCTTAGTGAAGATTGTCATATAGTTTCCAATATGATGGGTAATTATCTGTAAATGTATTTTATATCAATAGTTTACTTTCAATAATACTGCAACAAAAAGCGTATACTCTGATATGTCTGTCCTATTTTCAAGAAGGGTTACAAATAGATGCACACTCTAGGCTTATATCACTGATGCCAGCCTGTGCTAGAATTTTGGAACATCCTTATCTTTCTGGAGACCTGGAGACTATAAATGACCTCTGCAGGTTTCACAAGGGTTCTGTGAACAAAGTTCTTGTGCACCTCAACTCTGTGCATTCACAACACCCACAAGTTATTACATATTGGTGTCCAAACTGATGTCATGTTTCTTGGGTTCTGGAAAGTGTTCAGTACAGTTATGCAGTTTGACTGATGAACAGTATATGGCCATATTGAATAGCAGATGAGTTTTGGGATGGTACTGAGCAGTTCCTAGTAAACAGGACACAGCCTGTTGTTTTTAATGGGCACAAATGTTCAGACATAACAGTAGCTTTAATTGTGACCCAAGCTCTGTAGTTAACTATTAAAATTTTGATAGTGTAAAATCCTAGAAACAACAACCAAGACAATTCCTCTCTTACATATATCTCATGAAGGTAAAATTGAGCTCCTACAGTGGCATACCAACAGACATTCTTCCCATGACATTCGTTCACTAGAACCGTAAAGGAGGGAACTAATACTGGTACCCAAAGTACAGAAGTTATCCCTATTTCAATTGCTCATGAGTACATACTCTAACCATCTGGCCTGAAAATTTCCTCTTTACTACTCCAATCAAGTGAGAAGTCACAGTGCCTAAAACATGGGACACATATTCAAAAGGAGCCGAATTTAGATTATGTTTTCTATGGATCCCTTTAGACACATTAGGTGAATACTAGAGGGTTCCCAACCAAAGCCCACAGCTGTAAGTTCCTTCCAATGATTTTGATGCTCAAGAAGCATAAGGAACTAATCTTCATTCTTTCCTGATTCCACTGCACCTCTTAATTCAAAATTAACTCTTCCTCTGGATGGTTTATGATGTGAAACACAAATATTTGTTTCTATGGTAAGTTTGGAACTAACAGTATGAAATATATGTAATTTTTTGGGTGCAGAACACTTCACCATGCCTTCCATGATTAAGTGCAAGCTTTCTTTATGGTGCCATTCATATCTTGATGAGAATACTTCAAGGCTTCTCATTGAGTGAGAACGAAAACTTTCATTTCAATGTCTGCCACATGTGTCAAATGAGTTTTATTTACAGGAAGCTAAGCAGGTTTCATATGTTGCAGGTCTGGGCAGCAGTTTGATCTATTCGTGCTGGAGGCATCCATGTTCCAGGCATACTTTGGGCTCTACCATGTTGTGGGCTCTCCACCCCTGGTGGGCTTTGTGTCTCTGGGAATGCTGCCCAGCGGGTTTGCTGCCATGGGCAATCCTGACATCCCTTCCTTCTCACCTTCATTAGCTGCTGACTTCCCAGACCATATGAACTTCATCCAACGCCTGGCCAACACACTGGGAAATGTCATCTATGGGTATCTGTTTGAGGATCGTGTGCTGGCACCACAGGAGCAAATTCTCAGGAAGTACTTTGGTGACGCGCCACCTCCTGTTGCTGAGACAGAACGAAATTACAGTCTGATGCTGGTGAATAATCACTTTAGTGTCAACTACCCACGGCCGTACCTGCCCACCATCATAGAACTCACGGGCTTACACATCCAGAAGGAGCGCAAGCCCCTGCCAAAGGTAATCACCAGACTTTTCTCTCCTCTGTCCTCTCTAACATGTACCTTGTAGCACAGTCTCCATAATTTTGTTTACATTCAATGTCACAGCCAAAGTGCTTAGTGTGTTAATATATTGCATATGACTGTGTTTAATTACCTGAAATACAGCTGCACTGTGAACTGTTCTTAAGCCACTCTTCAAGAGCCCACAGGTTAACTGCAAATTAAACCAGAAAACATCCTAAGCAGGAAGTGCCATATTGGTTGCTTCCTGAGGTGTAATACAAATGTGTAGCTACTTAATGAGATAACAGATAATGTAAAAAGATATATATGCACTATTTTAATCAAAATTTAATTAATTCAGCAATAAAATACAAACTGGCTTTTGAGAGCATATGAACAAAAGAAGCAGATCTGTCATCAAGGCAAAGGGTGGTTTGAACATCAGAGTACTTTACTAGGCATGGTCCTGATGGATGTGAGATGATGTCAGCTTCCTCTGACCCTTTAACTGGCTCCAGCCAGTTACAGGGAGATCTACAGTTTAACAAGGATTCCAGACTACACATTAACACTGACAGAGGTGAAAGAGTTGATATGGGACAGATAAAAATCCTAGGACTGACTGGAGGTTGACCCCAAGACATTCAGATCTGTAGTCTGGCATGCTTATTCTATTTGTCTGCTTTCTATCGATTTGTTTCTTCATCATTATGTTGTCAGTGGTTCTCTGTGGATGTCACATGACATCTCTCAAATTCTATTGATGAGCTCTTCACTCAGGTTTTTATCACGTAGGTTGCCCATTTCCCTGCCCAACCACACTGAGCTACCATGCTTGCACCAATGAGCAACTTTACACATTTTAAAAAAACTTGTGTGTTGCTCCAGGTTGTACTGGTGTATAAGCACAGAGTTTTCTATGTGATTAAGGGTATGGCTAATATCAGCAGGTGATTCAACATTTCCTGCAAAGATGTAGCTGTGAATCATGTTAATTGTGCCCAGGACCTGATGTTCTGTAGAATAGACTCTGATTAACATTCCATCTCTACTTCATTTTTAACGCTGGTAGCTTCTGTAACATTTTCTAGTATCTCATCTATGTCCAACATCTGAAATGTATGTTATTACTGACTGAAACAAAGTCTTGATAGTGGACATCACCAGATTCTTCATAGACTGCCTGTGAGCCTGCCTTCATCATCAGAACCATTAACATTTACACCTGCCCCTCTTCATGTTGATGACAAAAAAATTGTCAAGTTTCTCATATATGATACGAAAATATTTCCCCAGAAATTTCAAGAGTCTTGTAAACTCACCTCATAAGTTTTAGTCTTATGTATACAGTTTTCAATAACTTGAGATTATACAGAATTCCACACAGCTGAAATAAAATTTGCTACATCTGAGATTCAGTGGATTCATAGATTCTGGCAATTAATGTTTTGTTTTGCATGTACCACTGAAAAGGGAATTTGCAATAAGACTCTTTGGTCACTTTTATAATCCTGTAATCCATGGACTGCAGTTCATTGGTTGTATTTGAAGCAGGGAAAACAATTTCTATTGTATCTTGACTGTCACCTATGGCTCAGCCACCAGCCACACAATGGTGTTCCACAGTATGTCATCTTTCCAGTACACCATAAATGCTACTGCAGGAGATCACACTGCCAGCAGCCATGATGATACCAGATGGTGCCATGTTCACCATATGTGGCACAGCTATTTTCAGCACTATCTCACCTCCAAAATTCACATGACACTGCCATGTTTCCCCAGTATTCTTTCACTAGACAGATTTATAGGACACCATTTCGTTGCTCTCCATGCAGTTGACATTGGGACTTCACTGTTCATGGTTCTCTGGGCTTAATGCGGACTGCACAAGTGGTCCCTCAATCAGAGCTTCATTTGCTGGGTACAAAGCAAGTTGGTGACAAGGGTACAACTTTTCAGCAGCATTCTAGTCTCATCAATAGGCAATGAGAATTTTTGGTTCTGGGATTCTGTCCCCACTCAGTTTGTGCTCAATCAGTGTAGCCTCTCTCCCTCCACATGCTTTGTATGCGTGCTCTCTGTGTGGTGTCTTCAGTTTATTCCTGTCCCAAAATCAAACCGTTGTTGTTGTTGTTTCCAGGGGCTTACTTGACACTGTGTGTTAGACTTTCTTATGCTCTATGAAAATTGAATAGTAGATGTTATCACTAACTGGTTATTTGTTCCCATAGTCATAGCATATCCTTTGCTTTCAAATTCTTTATTACTGCATTTTTCTGTATGGCACAGTGCTTTGTGTGAATTACAAGTTAGTTATTTCTTGCCATCAGATCAGTGTACCACAGCTTGGCCACTGTAGATAGGTCCCCCTTGGCTAAACCTTCCTTTCTGCCTGTCAGCAATGCTCAGTTAACATCCTCAGTGCCCTCCTTCCTCTCTTAAGCTCTCTTCTTCTGAGTAGCTCTCTTCTTCTGAGTGTGAGTCACACTAACCCATGCTCTCACTTTCTTCTTGGACTGGTGACATTAAAGTACACATCATGCTTCTGCAGGACATCACCCTGTGCTATCTTGGCCTTGTCACTACCCCAGATATATCTGGTTGTGGTTGTCTTCTGCAACCTCCAGGGCCTTCCACTCCAGCTGGACTTCCTTGAAGATTATGTTCTCTGGTGTTGGAAGTTTTGCTGCAAGTATGACTGCACCAGGTCATGCTGCCTTGGGTGGCCCAGTTGTCCTTTCTCAATAGACGACCAGCATTTCCAGATCCAAACTTCCACCACTGCTGGCATGATTCCTTGATCTGTCATCTCACTCTGGGATGCCTTTTTTTCTTCAGGAGGTGCTTCTTCCCCATGATATCTGTGACATTCTCTCTTGGAGAAGATGGGATGTGATATCCTCAGCTGTTGGCTATGTCACAGCCATCAACTACACAGGAAGATGGCTCTACCATCTCCTGCATAGAAAAGAAAGATGCTGTACCTCATCTGCCACTTACATCGTGGCCAACAACCAGACAGTGCTATACTGCAGGTTTCCACCTTTCCAGTATGCCAGCAATGCAATCATGGGAGGCCACACCACCACCAGCCACAGCGGTACCAGTTGGTGCTAATTTCGACATATGCTGTGCTGATATCATAGGTACTATCTCACTTCTACAGGTCACATGCGATCATAAAGCTTTTGCAATAGTTTTTCATGAAACTGCTTTATGATATACCACCTGGCCTCTCCTCAGATAGTCAAGGTTGGGATTTCAGAGTTCACAGTTTTCTGGGGTTCATGCCAACCATGTAAGCAGCCCTTCAGTTGGAGTCTCATTTGCTGGGCACAAGATACGCTCTGGGCTTTACACTGGCCAATCCACGGCCCACCATTCAGAGCCTACAGACTCACATATAATGTTCATATTGCTGAGTCATCTGAAGTCCAACAGCCAAGGACAGCATCCATGTAGGAACATTTCCTGGCTGTCACAGTGATAGCCGATTAGGACAAACCAGGACACTTAACTCAGTAATGTCGTTAGTATAAGTGATATGCTGCACTGTGTCAACCCAAACCCGTATGAGAGAAAGTTGAGAAAAAAAAAATACAGATGCAATAAATTGCTAATAATTCGTGGAGAGATGCAATAGATCTCAATCTGACCTCTCATGTGTTAACAGGTTATTTGAAATACTGCATGAGCAATTCTGAAAACAATCAGCACTCAGGTACCTGATTGAATTGGTAAATAAGCTTTCCAGCACTATAACATTATGGAGAATATGGAAAACTAGTAGAAGCCAAACTTGGGGAAGATCAGTTTGGATTCCATAGTTGGAATACACGAGGCAATGCTGACCCTATGACTTATCTTAGAAGATACATTAAGGAAAGGCAAGCCTACGTTTCTAGCATTTGTAGACTCAGAGAAAGCATTTTACAGTGTTGACTGTGATACTCTCTTTCAAATTCTGAAGGTGGCACTGGTCAAATACAGGGAGCGAAAGGCTGTTTACAATTTGTACAGAGACCAGATGGCAGTTATAAAAGTAGAGGTGCACGAAAGGGAAGCAGTGGTTGAGATGGGAGTGAGACAGGGTTGTAGTCTATCCCTGGTGTAATTCAATCTGTATATTGAGCAAGCAGTAAAGGAAACAAAAGAAAAATTTGGGGTAGGAATTAAAATCCATGGAGAAGAAATAAAAACTTTGAGGTTTGCCAATGACATTGTAATTCTGTCAGAGATAGCAAAGGACCTGGAAGAGCAGTTGAATGGAATGGACAGTGTCTTGAAGGGAGGATATAAGATGAACATCAACAAAAGCAAAATGAGGATAATGGAATGTGGTCAAATGAAGTCAGGTGATGCTGAGGGAATTAGATTAGGAAATGAATCACTTAAAGTAGTGGATGGGTTTTGCTATTTGGGGAGCAAGGAAACTGATGATGGTTGAAATAGAGAGACAAATAGTTTAGAAGAGAATAGAAGATTTCAAAATGTGGTGCTACAAAAGACTGCTGAAGATTAGATGGGTAGATCACATAACTAATGAGGAGGTACTGAATAGAATTGGGGAGAAGAGGAAATTGTGGCACAACCTGACTAAAAGAAGGGACAGGTTCTGAGGCACCAAAGAATCACCAATTTAGTATTGGAGGGAAGTGTGGAGGATAAAAATCATAGAGGTGGACCAAGAGATGAATATGCTAAGCAGATTCAGAAGGATGTAGGGTGCAATAGTTATTTGGAGATGAAGAAGCTTGCACAAGATATAGTAGCATGGAGAGCAGCATCAAACCAGTCTCTAGACTGAATACCACAATAACAATATTATAATGACCCAATGGATCTTTTTGCATTAAGCTCATAAATAACTATAGAGATCATCAACTCACCACAAATGAGTATACTGTACAAATTATTATAACTGAAAATTATACTTGATAGTTGTACTCTACCATGTGATATTGGCATCTCTTAACTCATTACTCAGATAATGATATGTTGAAATTGGCATTAAATTATTTCAGTTAACTAATCTCAATTCTTAATTACAACAATTATGCATTCCAAAATGCATAAGAAATTTCTGCATTTAATTATTTTTATAAACCAGTTGTCACGTCAGGCCAAAGACATTTTTCTTACTATGGAAATCATGGAGGTAGCTTTGAAGCCAGAGTGGGTGGGGCCTGCCTCCATTTTATGTAGCAGACTACTGTTTAGAGTACTTCTTGTTCATTATTTCTGCCATGTGCACACAAAAACTGTTTTAAATCCTAAAAATAGAGTGCTTACATGAATAACATAGTGTTAGGAAAGCAATTTCGATCTTTTTCCTGTTCTTGAATGCATATTTGCTCTAGTAATTCGAAACAGAGTGACATCATCAGGTAGCGTCACCAGATTGAACTATGGGGGTATGAATGCAGTGAACCCACCTCCTTGGGTGAACCTAAGGTTTTGGGCTAGTTAAGATGTTGACTTGAGCTTATTATAAGTCAGATCACAAAACTTTGAACCACTATTTTTTTTTTTTTTTACTTCCCTTCCCAAAGTTCAAAATTGGATTATTCTCTTTCATTTTATTTAGAATAGTGGGTAAAACTTGGGACATAAATCCACCTCCCTTCTTTTTTTACCTCAATGATGGAAACAAACAGCAGTTATTTACAGCCTCTGATTGGCAGTAGCTCTGCTAATAAAGCTTAAATATAGTCTTTTGAACTAAATCAGAATTGTTTCATAAGCAAACCTTTGCATGTTGGTTTATAATTGTCATCTAAAACATTTTTTAACTGTAACTTGAATGTTACCTTTCAAGAAATTACTTAAATAGTAAACTTTCTATTGTTAAACTTTGATAAAATAGTTCTGTGCTTTCTTTTTAAAGACTTGCCATTCATTTATTTTTTTTTTATGTTGTTGACTTGAGCATCTTGCTCTACTTGTTATAAGTCAGATCACTAACTTTTGAAACATTTTTTTTTTTTTTTTCCTTCTCGAAGTTCAAACTTGGATTATTCTCTTTCACTTTATCTAGAATAGTAGGTAAAATGATAATATGAGGATTTGGTTTTAATTTTAATGAATCAGAGTTTATTTTAGCTCATGAATCAGATCTTTACATAAGCAAACGTTGATGTGAGCGAGTGACCACAAATCTAAATCCCACATTGAATGAGGGGAGCGGGGTGGGGGGTGGAGGGTTGGGGGAGGGGGGGGGGGGGGGAACACCTGCACACTGCCAGCACTTTCAAGCTTAACTTAAACTCATATTTTCAAAAACTCAAACAACGTCAGGTGTTGGCTTCTCATTTACCAATTACAGATCTAATTGAATGTGACTTGTCATGCATTACTAGAATAATTGCAGCAGTTGGATTGTCTGTCTTCAAATGGTTCAGCTAGGGCAAGGAAACCTCTATATCTGCATCATTAACAATGAACATGTACACTGGTAATCACAATTCACTTTCAGCCTGTTTGTTCCTGTACTTGAACCTCCGATCAAGAAAAACTTGAAAACAATGCTTAATTTCTAAACACTCCACAATATACAATGTACACAAACAGCTAACACCCAACTACTTTAGAGTGTGCTTATTCCAAAATCTCCAAACCATTTGCAACACCCAAATACTTTGGTGTTTGCAACAAACTATCACAAGTACCAAAACTGGACCTCATCAGAAATCAAAAATCTAGACGATGTAGGGTGCTACCATCAATATATAATTTTTTTGGCTGTCATTTCATTGTATAGTGGCCAGCTCACCCAGGATGATCTCTGGCTCATATTGCTGCTGTCAGCGACCACCGCATAGATGGTCTTTGCCACTTCTGGGTGAACAGTTGTACAAACAGTTACAATACTGGTTTTTCTAGAACATATACACACACACTGACTTGAGTTACAAGAAATAAAGCATTTTTACACCCTTTGTCTGCTTCATAACATTTTGCTGCTTTCATAATAGATTGAAATGACCACATTATTTACATAATGACATAAAACTGTTCAAAATTAATTTTGACATGATACAATGCCTCATACCTTCAAAAGAACTGTTACTGTGTCTTGTGTCATACTTATATCAGATCAGAACAATCTTCTAGTTGTGTTATTCTGAAGTTGTTTTACATTGGACTTGTTTGTTGTATTGTATTTATAAAGTTCCACTGTTCTTTGGCTAACTGGGCACATCCATTCACTAGTAGCCTGCAACACCTGCTAGGAGTCTTAAAAACTTCAGTGTTTTGCAGTGAAACATATTTCAGGTAAGAATTGCAGATGAATACAAGAGGCACAATCTTGCAGTTTTCTTTGATCATTTGTGATCAAATGCATTCAGCCATGACACAAATGGTGTTCTTGTCATCCAGGCTCATCTCTGAGCTTTTGGTACTCTGGTCATCATCACCCTCTTGTTGCCCAAAGCTGATTCATTGATTTTTGAAGTAAGTTACTAATTTGGGCAGCTGGTCACATTTTCACAGCACCTGCAACGCTGAGATAGTGACACACTGCGGTGAGAGATAGCAATGGTTGACGTTAAATAACTAGTTTCATTAATAATACTCATTTTTTGCTGCTCTTCTTTGTTGTGAGTTGATGACTCAATATCAGTTTCCTTTCTTTCGTTTAACTTTTTATGATCATCTAGAGGGTGATTGGGTTGCTTCAATGAAATAATGTAAGCACTAGTGGACTTTTTGGTAAATAACATGTATATTTTCAGTCATTTTGCTTTGCAATACAGATCAATAAAACACACAACAAAGTCATACAACCAACTCACTGAACAAAAAAACAAAAATTTACCTCTGACAACATAAAGCAAGGAAATTACTATCACCTATCAGTCTGTTTATGCAAAATTCTCTGTGGAACATATGTTTAATAAATAAAATATAAATTACCTTCTCTGAGAAGTCCATAATCATCATTGTAATTACATTAAGTGTTTATAAAAGCTATCATTTAAACATTTTTACATAGCTATGTATTAGTGGATTTTTGGTTTTTATGTTTTCAATATGGTATCAGTCATTTCATATGACTCAAGATCCATTAATACATTAATCTCATCAGAACCATTTTTATTACAGTACTCATCTTGCTATTTTGCATGCTATTGAATCAAACAATGACAAGCAACTTCAGTTTCTCTCTCATATCAACTGTCCTTGTTGAGCTACCCATCATGGAAAGATTCAGTTTGTATAATGTAAGACTTGTCTGATATGAGTTAGAGAAATGATCTAACTATATCTGCATTAAATACATCATACTTTTAATTCTGTGTTATCAAGCCTAGACACCATTTGCCCCAAGCAGTAACACCTCTTCATTCACAAATTTCGCCTCAGCACAGATTTTTCGACAAACACCCATCAAAGCAACCCACACACATAATGAAATTTTCATCTATCTGTCATTTTGTAGAGCCTTACTGGCCCTCTTAGAGGAAATGACACAGCCCTAGTTAGGAGTAATTGAATTACAACATTTTCCAACCCTATATATCTGCCAGCTTTCAATGTACCATTCATCGCAGTCCAGTGAATTTGCATCTACAGAAAAATAGTTGCATCCCATCATGAAAACTTTTTTCTCAGTTTTTGAGGTAGGCCTATCTGTGCAACTACAACTTTCTGAATGTTCTGCTGATGTTACATTTTTTGACAACATAGCACAAGTCTTCTCTTTTGTCTATGGTAGTACATGCATTTGACCAATGGCCTTTTTTCTTACCCTTGAAACAAACCAAACCTTTCTTACACTACCACATGAAAAGCATCTTCTGTCTCCGTTTCTTTTATAATGTATCAGCTTCAGACTAGGATTGTTTGTGTCTCGATTGCTGTTTGTTAATCTTCATTATCGACATAATTGCCATAGCAACACTTTTGTCATCACAGTCTGTTATTTCTCAGTTCCTAATTTAAACAACATTTTTGTAACTTATTCCATGTCTTCCATTCAGCAGGTAAATCATGCGACATAATATAGATGGTTGAACTCTTTGGGTAAAGTTTGCAAAAATCATGCATAGATGTCACCATTGTCAATCAGCTAGTCTAACAATGAAAGTTGAGTTTATATTTGTCAAATGTGGCTAAATGACCTTATATATCACCACATGCTTGCCACACAATATTATGAAATTTGTTTGAGGCACATCAATGTTTTCAACTGACTGAATATCATAAATTTTATGTAGCACACAAACCTCTTTAGCAGTCTTGCATTCTCCGACAAAAACGGAAAGACTTGGTGTCAAGTGGTGGTATTAGACATTCCTTGCTTTTGCATTAGCATTGGTCCATTTAGCAAGATTGGATTTGTAATTTGGCCCGTCTTCTTCTGGCTTAAGTCCTCCAATTTTCTTCGCCAGTGAATTTTTCAATTTGCTGTCTTTCTTTGGCCATTGTCTTATCTTTAACACTGCTACAACGTCAAGTTATCATGGAAATCAGCTACAACTGTTGCATTTTGTGAATATTTAATCAACCAAACATATCTGCTACCATGTTGACAAAACACCAAATGCTGTTTTGAAATGAAACATTTTTTTGGAAAACCACAGAAGTATCACAATACCACAATGCCATCAGTAAATAACAAAAACACCCTTTGCATTAGAGACAGCCATTACAAACAACCAAAGGACAAAACTATTATGCCCTGTGAGAGACAACTTCCAAAGATTATTAATATTCATATATATAATAACATTGAAAACACTAATACTTTCACAAAAACCATCTCTATAAGACTTGTAGGATTTAACATTAGAAAGCAGTTGCCTGAGTGTATACATGTATTGAGCAACTGCCAGAGCATATTGTCTTATGTGTAACGTAAAGCAGTTGAAGAGTGAGTTGAGGAAATTGGTATTGGGCAACTCTGTCTGTTGGTCTGAAGAGTACTTTTACAGTAACACTTGGAATGAATGTACTTCATTATTACATGATTCATGTTAGCATTGTCATAATATTTCATAACTCTAAGTCATTTCGCTTCATTGTAGTTAAATAAAATGTACATCACTGACTCCTTTCCACATCTTAGATACTCCCATCCATATAATCTATAGCAATGTGATTTGCGTAACGTAATGTAAAATTATAATTAATGAATTGCAACTTAATTCAATCAGCCAATATATATATTTGAAATTAATAATGATTGGATATATTATGTAGTTTCTTTCATGGGTGAAGAACACGGTAACATCATATTCACTGACAGAGCACCAGCAAAGTTGAAAGTTTCATATAATATACTTATTCAGGGATACTGCCCAAGTGTTTGATATCCATATCAGATTGGAGTAACTTCATCAACAAAAAGATTTCTAGTCAATATACCAACCACTTACCGTATTTACTCGAATCTAAGCTGCACTCGAATCTAAGCCACACCTGAAAAATGTGACTCGAAACAAAGGGAAAAAAAAATTCCCGAATCTAAGCCGCACCTAAAATTTGAGACTCGAAATTCAAGGGGAGAGAAAAGTTTTAGGCCGCACCTCCAAATCAAATCAAAGTTGGTCCATTGTAATATGAGACACAATTTAGGTTGAATGAATGACGATACAGCTGTAGTAGTTTGGTTCGAGTCGTAAGCTTAGCAGTTAAGTTTTACCAGGTAGCCATTGCTATGCGTCAGGCGCTCCATCCGTATTTATACGGGTAACCTTCCTTTTTCATGTGCTTCGTCTGGTTTGAATCTATTGCTTATTTTGCTTCGATCTGATAAGTGCCGTTTTCTTTGTCATAGGTGTTTACGTCACTCTAAGCTGATAATGCATTACTGTACTGTGTCATGCATTGTTTGTCGCATTCTGATAATGCTTGTTTACGGTCTGTCACCGCTCGCGGCATGGCTTGCTTTTGTGCGCGCTACTGCAGCTAACAATAAAAAAAAAGAGAGAGGAATCATCTCATTAGCGAAACAATGGCACGAGACTGCTATTTGTTGTTACTTACACTGCTGCTTTCTTTGATAATGATCAACAAGAACCAAATAATAGACTGCGTATGATAGAACATGTTCTGAACGAGAGTTAGGCCAAAAATTTTTCTCCGTTTGAAAATCTTTGCGGCCACTTCTTTAGTACATCAAATTCTGCACAGAAATTAGAGTCATCTTAGATTTGAAAATCTAGTCAGCTGCCGTGCTTCACTTCTGACTGTATCACTTAATACGAATATAAACATGACACGATACGTATATTCTTCCGCGTTTGCTGTTGTCTCACTCTAGTTTCGTAGTTTAAATAGGCAGGCAGGATTTAAATGAGATAGCAGCAAACACGAAAGAAAACATGGCAAAATGATTATATTCATATTATTCTTATGGTGAAGAGAATACTGCATGTGATTCACAATTCATACAAGTTCCTATTAGCAACCATCTCCTGTCACAGGTAGGAAAAATTTCAGAACGTAGAGTTGGCCATATTGACAAACATCCCAAACAGTCTTGCCAGTCGGATTTTCGTAGTACTCTGAAATTCTGCTACATTCGAAGATGAACAATACGGAGTTGTATTTACTTCATTGGATACTGTGTGAAAATGCAGTTGTCGAAACTCGGGGCAGAGAAAAAAAGCTCGTCTTCCACCTTTTTTTTTTAAATTTATTTACTGACGAAGAGGTTTTGGCGCCAGTATTTATTTTTGTGCCTACAAACCATGCCTGTGTAGCGCTACATATATTCGACGGCAGTTCGTTGTGGCGGCACCTACCAACATTTTTCAGAACTTCCGCTTGCTTTGCACTCGATTCTAAGCTGCAGGCGGTTTTTTGGATTACAAAAACTGGAAAAAAAGTGCGGCTTAGATTCGAGTAAATACGGTAATGTAACTGCACAGTGAACGCATTATTGTGGCCAAGATAGACACGAAGCCCACACCTACTACAGTAGTACAAGTTTATATACCAACTAGCTCTGCAGATGACGAAGAAATTGAAGAAATGTATGATGAAATAAAATAAATTATTCAAATAGTGAAGGGAGACGACAATTTAATAGTCATGGGTGACTGGAATTCGGTAGTAGGAAAAGGGAGAGAAGGAAACGTAGTAGGTGAATATGGATTGGGGGTAAGAAATGAAAGAGGAAGCCGTCTGGAAGACTTCTGCACAGAGTACAACTTAATCATTGCTAACACTTGGTTCAAGAATCATAAAAGAAGATTGTATACATGGAAGAAGCCTGGAGATACTGGCAGATTTCAGATAGATTATATAATGGTAAGACAGAGATTTAGGAACCAGGTTTTAAATTGTAAGACATTTCCAGGGGCAGATGTGGACTCTGACCACAATCTATTGGTTATGAACTGTAGATTGAAACTGAAGAAACTGCAAAAAGGCAGGAATTTAAGGAGATGGGACCTGGATAAACTGAAAGAACCAGAGTTTGTAGAGAGTTTCAGGGAGAGCGTAAGGGAACAAATGGCAGGAATGGGGGAAAGAAATACAGTAGAAGAAGAATGGGTAGCTTTGAGGGATGAAGTAGTGAAGGCAGCCGAGGATCAAGTAGGTAAAAAGACGAGGGCTAGTAGAAATCCTTGGGTAACAGAAGAAATATTGACTTTAATTGATGAAAGGAGAAAATATAAAAATGCAGTAAATGAAGAAGGCAAAAAGGAATACAAACGTCTCAAAAATGAGATCAACAGGAAATGCAAAATGGCTAAGCAGGGATGGCTAGAGGATAAATGTAAGGATGTAGAGGCTTATCTCACTAGGGGTAAGATAGGTACTGCCTACAGGAAAATTAAAGAGACCTTTGGAGAAAAGAGAACCACTTGTATGAATATCAAGAGCTCAGATGGAAACCCAGTTCTAAGCAAAGAGGGGAAAGCAGAAAGGTGGAAGGAGTATATAGAGGGTCTATACAAGGGCGCTGTACTTATGGAAATGGAAGAGGATGTAGATGAAGATGAAATGGGAGATATGATACTGCGTGAAGAGTTTGACAGAGCACTGAAAGACCTAAGTCGAAACAAAGGCCCTGGGAGTAGGCAACATTCCATTAGAACTACTGACGGCCTTGGGAGAGCCAGTCCTGACAAAATTCTGCCATCTAGTGAGCAAGATGTATGAGACAGGCGAAATACGCTCAGACTTCAAGAAGAATATAATAATTCCAATCCCAAAGAAAGCAGGTGTTGACAGATGTGAAAATTACCGAACTATCAGTTTAATAAGTCATGGCTGCAAAGTGCTAACACGAATTCTTTACAGACGAAAGGAAAAACTAGTAGAAGCCGACCTCGGAGAAGATCAGTTTGGATTCCGTAGATATATTGGAACACATGAGGCAATACTGACCCTACAGCTTATCTTAGAAGCTTGATTAAGGAAAGGCAAACCTACGTTTCTCGCATTTGTAGACTTAGAGAAAGCTTTTGACAATGTTGACTGGAATACTCTCTTTCAAATTCTGAAGGTGGCAGGGGTAAAATTTAGGGAGCGAAAGGCTATTTACAATTTGTATAGAAACTAGATGGTAGTTATAAGAGTTGAGGAGCATGAAAGGGAAGCAGTGGTTGGGAAGGCAGTGAGGCAGGGTTTTGGCCTCTCCCTGATGTTATTCAATCTGTATATTGAGCAAGCAGTGAAGGAAACAAAAGAAAAAATCGGAGTAGGTATTAAAATCCATGGAGAAGAAATAAAAACTTTGAGGTTCGCCGATGACATTGTAATTCTGTCAGAGACAGCAAAGGACTTGGAAGAGCAGTTGAACGGAATGGATAGTGTCTTGAAAGGAGGATATAAGATGAACATCAACAAAAGCAAAACAAGGATAATGGAATGTAGTCGAATTAAGTCAGGTGATGCTGAGGGAATTAGATTAGGAAATGAGACACTTAAAGTAGTAAAGGAGTTTTGCTTTTTGGGGAGCAAAATAACTGATGATGGTCGAAGTAGAGAGGATACAAAATGTAGACTGGCAATGGGAAGGAAAGCATTTCTGAAGAAGAGAAATTTGTTAACATCGAGTATAGATTTAAGTGTCAGGAAGTCTTTTCTGAAGGTATTTGTATGGAGTGTAGCCATGTATGGAAGTGAAACATGGACGATAAATAGTTTAGACAAGAAGAGAATAGAAGCTTTCGAAATGTGGTGCTACAGAAGAATGCTGAAGATTAGATGGGTAGATCACATAACTAATGAGGAGGTGTTGAATAGGATTGGTGAGAAGATAAGTTTGTGGCACAACTTGACTAGAAAAAGGGATCGGTTGGTAGTACAAGTTCTGAGGCATCAAGGGATTACCAATTTAGTATTGGAGGGCAGCGTGGAGGGTAAAAATCGTAGAGGGAGACCAAGAGATGAATACACCAAGCAGATTCAGAAGGACGTAGGTTGCAGTAGGTACTGGGAGATGAAGAAGCTTGCACAGGCTAGAGTAGCATGGAGAGCTGCATCAAACCAGTCTCAGGACTGAAGACCACAACAACAACAACAATGTAACTGTGAAGCTCTGGTCAAGTACAAAATGATATTCAGCCTCATAAAAGAAACTTGTATGCCAGTGACAATCATAACTCTCACAAGAGGACAACTAGAGTTTTGGGCCACCAACTATCATGAACAGTCACAATTTATTTCTAAGGATATGTGTGCAAGGACAGCAGAACTATCCCAGGAAGGTCAGCTCAAAGCCATCAATGGAGAATCATTCTATCATTACCAACCACACAATGAAGGAATGAACTATCTACCCACCAATAAGTCCTTGCTTGAACATGAAACTACAATGGCAAGTGTTGGCCACTCTGCATCAATACTAAAATGCATTCAAGTCTTGAGTAGAGACAATACAGATGAGATGACATAATGTAAAGCATTGTATCAACACTGATGATCATCTCACCAACCAACCAGCACTCCAGCTGAACATTGGATATTTTAGAAAGAAGTGAAGAAGATGCAGCTGGTGAATGTCATTCACACCTTGAATTGTCTGAAGGGAGAAAAATACTTCTACGCTACTGATATGCAAACGGGATACTGGAACATTGAAGTAGAGGAGATTAACTAAGAAAAAACTGCTTTCACAGCACCTGTGACCTCTATGGTTAGTGAAATGGTTCAGCCCTGGTAGTCAACTTGATTTAACATCATAACTGAGCAAACTATCTTTATTATCCAGATGATATTGTTGTTTTCTAGAAGACATTTGAAAAGCATCTAAACAATTTGACAGCTGTGATGATGTGTGTCAGTGATGCAAATGCCAAGGAAAAAAGTCTTGGCACCTAATTTACACAAGTCTACTTTGTCCTAAATAAATGTCATGTGACTAGGGCCTCCCGTTGGGTAGACCATTCACTGGGTGCAAGTCTTTTGATTTGATGCCACTTTGGTGACTTGTGTGTCGATGGGGATGAAATGATGATGATTAGGACAACACAACACCCAGTCCCTGAGTGGAGAAAATCTCCAACACAGCCAGGAATCGAACCCGGGCCCATAGGATTGACATTCTATTGCGCTGACCACTCAGCTACCAGCAGTGCTACTTTGTCCTGACCCAGAAGAAGTATGAGCAACAACAGGTTTTCCAACTTCGTGACACATTAGTGACATGCAAGGCTTCCTTGTAATGAATTCCTACTACAGGCACTTCATAAAGGATTTCAGTTGCAAGGCATAGCCATTACAAGATCTGCTGCAGAGAGATGCCAAAGTTTATTGGAGGAGAAACAATGCTGTTAATGTATTCTTAAGGATGATCTGAAATCTTCACCCGTCCTGGCACTTTTTGATGAGAGTGCCAATACAGAACATAACAATGATGCTAGTAGTTACATAATAGTTTCAAGTCTAATACAAATGCAAGAAGGCACTGAAATGGCGTACTCTTCAAGTTCAAGAAAAGTGACGATGAGTGCCTTGCAGCTTTTTGAGTAATCATAAGTTACAATACTATTTATACACCAGAATATTCATTGTCATCACTAAGCACCATTTTTTATGCTGGCTTATAAGCATGAGGGATCCAGCTGGGTGACTGGTAAGATGGACACCGAAGTTTGAAGAATACAACACAACAGTAATATATGAAAATAGACACAAGTACAATGATGTTGGCTGCCTTTAGTGGAATCTATTTGAAGAACGTTATAGCACTGATTATATCCCAGTCACTGCAGCACTAAGAATGCTGCAGTTAAACAAATACAATGCCTGCCACTACTGAAGACAATAGGGACTCTAGAGAAGGAAGAAGGTGCCAAAGGAGAATTCAGGTTAATACTGGAACATTGTATAAAAGGAATTATGACTCAATGGGGTGGAAATTGTCACTCAGAATCACAGCTAATTTGCATCCATCCATACTGAACTATTTTTATGACACTCTGAAATCAGGTAATATGGGATTTCCAAGGACTCTCCATAGAATAAAAATAGGTATCATTGACCAGGTCTCTTCTTATCTGCCAGACATAATGTAAATCACTGTCGGGAAAGACAGTGACAGAAGCATATGCATCAGCTACCTCCAAGACATCTGGTACCAATTCCTCTTCCATGTCCTTGATTTTACCAGATTGGAGCTGACTTCTCAGGTAGGTTTACCAAGTCAAATAAATGGAAATAAACTGATAGTATTTCACACTAAGTAACTGATCCACTATGCTGTCTCAAAGGCAGTACTGACTGCTAATGCTTCTGATCAAAGGCATAATTTTGTACATGGAACATCATGTGTAATGATCTCCAGTAGTGTGAAACCAATTCAGTTGACACTAGTATCATGAAAATTGCCTACCACCCCCAGAAAAATGGCCCCATGGGGTGTTTTAATGGTAGATGCACCATTTCTTGCTTTCCAAAAGCACTTGACTCATTTCTGCACTGATGCTTATTGTCAAAAGTGTGATTATATGGGGTAACAGTTGAAATTTGTGACTGAATTGAAGACTTTTTGGTAGGGAGGACACAGAATGTTATCCTGGATGGAGAGTGATCATCAGATCTAGAAGTAACTTTGGGTGTGCCCAAGGGAAGTGTGTTGGGACCTTTGTTGTTTGTGTCATATGTTAATTACCTTGCTGACAATATTAATAGTAAAATCAGGCTTTTTGCTGGTGATGCAGTTATCTATAATGAAGTACTATCTGAGAGGAGCTACATATATATTCAGCCAGATCTTGATAAGATTTCAACTTGGTGCAGAGACTGGCAAATTGCTCTAAAAGTTCAAAAATGTAAAATTTTGCACTTCACAAAATGCAAAAACATAGCATCCTATGACTGTAATATCAATGAGTCACTGTTGGAATCAGCCAACTCATACAAATACCCGTGTGTAATACTTTGTAGGGATATGAAATGGAATGATCACACAGGTTCAGTCATGATTACTCTAGGGATATACTACAACCCCTTACATATCACTCACACATATCACTCGCATAGGGATTGTGAGGATAAGATCAGAATAATTACTGCATGCACAGAGGCATTCAGACCATCATTCTTCTCGCACTCCAGATGTGAATGGAACAGGAAGAAATCCTAATAATTGGTACAGTGGGACTTACCCTCTGCCATGCACCTCATATTGCTTTACAGAGTATAGATGCAGATGTAGATGTAGGAGATAAAAGTGCTGAGATATCATACATTTCCTTGGCATGAAGCCCAATCATAGTCCTGAGGTGCACATCAATGATAGAAGCTTCCAATACAAGAAATGCTGAGATCTGTTTGATGATCAGAATGAGTCAACAGAAATAACTCCATTTGAACATTGCAGCCAAAATGAGGCTGTGACAAAGTGACCAGAAAATGAAATCTGCTAACACTGCCATATGGAGGATTTCTAACGAGCTCCTGCTCCAGGAAGCTGTAGTCCACTCTGAAACAGCTGGTCACTTTTTGGCAAGGAGGGTATGTAGGAGTACTCTCCATTGAGGTAGATAGTTCAGCTCTGTCTGTACTTCTATTTCTGCTTAATAAACGTACTCTCAGTCTGAAATGTTCTTGTTGATGATCCTGGTCATGTGATTGGTATTAGGGTTTAGATTCTATGTGATACCTTCATGTAATGTACATGCTGATGTTATAGGAGTCTGAGATGGTGCGATGTTCTCCCCTAACCAAAACAACAAACAAATTGTAATTTATTGCACCTACCACATTTCCATTATAACATAGAATGATGACTAACCAAAACAAAGGAAAATCTCAGAAAAGACAAGGTTGGAAACATCACAGAATCAGAAGAACAGACAGAACATCCTCATAATAAGTTTCTGATACTTTGTTACCTTATGGGAGAAACCGTGTCTTGAAGACAAGTATAGTGACATGATCTGCCGTATGAAAGTTCCTCCTTTTTGCATACTGGGAATCCATCCCCATCAAACTCTAGTCACACTGAGAATTCAGCTTTCTGCATGCTGTGCAAATTTCTTTCTACTCAAACGATTCTTACAAAGTTTTACATAGTTTAAACTCATAAAATGAAAAATAAAAACTGATACTGAGTTAGGAAAATACAGACTCATCATGTAAGAGAACTCAAATGTAGATTATGAGAATTTATTCACAGACAGGAGATATACCCAATTAAATTAAACAACAAGTTCAATATCTTAGAAAATGAAGATCATACATGGATGAAATGATCAATTGTTTAATAAAGATACTTAGTAAATAGGCAAAAGATGTCACAGGTATGAAGGAGGTGATATGTCCTGTTGAAAAAGGCAGCTATTAAACATAGGAGATTAAACAAGTGATAATAGAAATTTGATGAAATAAATACTTTCCAAAAATATCTTTGAGAGGTATCAGAATGAATAGTGAAAATGTGATTAGCAAATAGTTGAAACAATAAGAGTTTGAAGAATATTAAACAGAAGATTATGTTGAACAGGCACCATGCAATTAATTCATCAGTCAAAATAATAGATGACAAAGTAACTAACACAGAGAGAAAATTGTAGAAGCAGTCCCAAATTTCTTTAATTGTTCCCATATTTCAAGAGCTGAATCAGAAATTTAGATAATTAGTAATGAAAATGATGAAATTTGTGTGTAATGCAACATGAGGTTAATACAGGTATTCAATATATGAAGAAAGAGAAGGCATCTGGACATGGTGTTTCAATAAAAATGATTAAAAGTGGAGGAGAAATAAAACAAAAGTAGCTTTCAAAATTATTTACAGAATGTATGTGAAAGAAGACAATTCCTCAAAACTGAAAAACTGTTGCAACTGTTCTACTTCACAAGAAACTTTGAAAGACATGCTATAAGAAAATTCAGACCAGTCAACCTTCTCTACATATTATACAAGGTATTCAATACAGTTATCACCAACCACACAAAGGAATGAGCTGGCTTCACAAAAGGATATAACATAACACATCATTTGCAGGTTCTGAGCAAAGTTATAGAATGGTGCAATGAGACACAATTATTGATTTTGTGGTACTTTGAAAATGATTAAGATATTATGAAACAATTTCAAAAAAATCTGAATTGATGGTCCTTTGGAATTAAGGTACTGACCCAACAAATGTCCATTTATTGAATAATATCTATGCCAGTCCTATAGCTTCATACACATCAGACTGCAAATTGAAATGTAAACAGTGCAAACATAAATAGCTGCTGCAAAAACAACATAAATTATCAATTAAACCATGAACCATGCAAAAGCAGCCCTTATTAATATACATTGCTTGAAACAATAGTGACACACCCAGAAGGGAAGCCCACCTGGTTAGCCATGTGGTCTAATGCACGGCTTTCCAAATTGGGAAGGAGCACCTGGTCCCCAGCACGAATCTGCCCGGCAGACTTGCATTGTGGTCCAGAGATGGCCAGTCTGTGGACAGTTTTTAGGAGGTTTTCCATCTGCCTCAGCAAATGTGGGCTGGTTCCCCTTATTCTGCCTCAGCTACACTATGTTAGCGATTGCTGCACAAACAAGTTCTCCATGAATGCTTACACCACCACTACTCTACCACAAAAACATAGGGGTTACACTCATCTGGTGTGAGACGTTCCCTGAGAGGGTCCACTGGGAGCCAAACTGCACAATAACCCATGCTCAGGCACCAACTGGTTGTAATGAAACGCATAGAAGCTCTCTTCCATATGGATGTCACAGAGATGGCAGCCTTGGCCTCAAAGTATGACAGCAGGAATCCATTTTGGTCAATGACCAAACTCACGTGCATCATCCAGTAGTGGGATGATGGCTGCACGGGTTGGTGTCACTGGCTGGACCACAAGAGATGCAGGAGTGTCTGTGGTTGACGCCCGTGGAGCAGTTCAGCAGGTCTGTTGTTGCTAAACAGCATGAACCAATAGGAAGACAGAAACTCATCCAAGGCAGCGTTGGATGAGGACTAAGTCACATACTTTTTAATTTGCATTTTGAATGTTCTAACTAACCTTTCAGTCTCACCATTGGACTGAGGGTGGAAGGGTGCGGCGAAAATGTGGCAAATACTGTGGGCATTGCAGTAGGAGTCAAACTGCTGTGATGCAAACTGAATGCTTTTATCAGACACCAACATTGCCAGAAGTCCTTCAATGGAAAAAATAAATATTAGCAGGGCTGCCATGGTGACAGAGGCTGCAAAATAAATGTGGAGATGGTTGTGGTCACAGAGACCATGTTGCTTGTGGGGCAGCTTGCTGCAATGAGCATTGATAACATACCATAAATAAATGAGTGATGTCACCATCCAAACCACACCAAAAAATGTGATGTCAGGCTAACGCCTCACTACATGACAACCCCCAGTTATCTGTGTGCAGCAATTGCAGGATCTTTGAATGGAGGGCAAAGGCAACCACTACAATTACTTCCCATAAAATCAGATCGGTAGTATTAGCCTGCATAACCCAAGCATAGTGATTGGAAAACCATTGACAGTTTGTTGAGCACATTCATCAACAGGGAAAGAGAGTAGCTCCCCCCCAATCAAAAACTGGGTCCAGACCATCTGGAAGATAGGAGAATGCATCAGCAGTTGCATGTTTAGCCATGGGGTGGAAGTGAATCTCGTAGTTGTGCCGAGAGAGAAACTGTGCCTAGCATTGAAAGTGATGCACTGCCTTGTCTAGCAATGATGCTGAGGGGTTAAGCAGTGAAACTGATGGCTCATGGTCCATGATGAGGTTGAATTTTACACACTACAGGAAAACTTGAAACTTCTTTAAGGCATAAACAATGGCGAGGCCGCTCAGAGCCATCAGAATATTTATTAACTAACACCATCCCCATCCCATGCTGGGATGCATCTGTTGCTAAAACTAAATGTTGATCTGGTTGGAAGGTTATGAGGCAAGGTACAGATTGTAACATGGACTTCAGTTTGGAAAATACCATTTCACATGCCAGCAACCGGTACAAAGACATGCCTTTATGCAGCAAGGTATCTAACTGTTGTGCAACTGATGCCACCTCTGGAAAAAAAACTGATGATAATAAGCAATCTTACCTTAAATCAGGATGTGGAAGAGGCACGATGGCAGAGACATTCTGACAAAGGAGCTTGATACCAGCACTAGAGATCTCAAACCCAAGATAAACAATAGAAGGCTGAAAGAAGCAACGCTTTTCGAAATTGCATTTTAACCATGTGGCCTGTAACACCGAAAGGAGCGTTCATAAGTTGTTGAGATGTTCAGCAGTGGAGGAGCCAGAGACTACAATATCATCAAGATAGTTGGCACAGCCAGGCACAGACCTCGTGAGTTGTTTGAGAAACCATTGAAACTCACTGGGGCACTGGTCATGCAAAATGGTAACCAAAAATATTGATTCTAGCCAAAAGGGGTATTTCAACCAAGAGCTGTTGAGAGTCAGCATCAACGGGAAGCTGAAAATATGCATCAGAGAGGTTGATATTGGAAAAATACTGACCACCAACAAGCTTAGCAAAGAGTTTGACATGGTGAGGCAAGGGACATGTATCAATGATAGACTGAGTATTGACAGAAACTTTGAAATTGCCACAAGGGTATAACCATCCCAATGGCTTCTTGACAATGACTAAGGGGGGTAACCCATTCACTAGATGTAATCGGTTGGGTGATCCAGGGGGCCATGAGGTGGTCAAGCTCCAGCTCGACTTGGTCACGGAGCATCATTGGCACTGGGTGAGCCTGAAAGAAATGGGGTCTGACCAAATGTTTCATGATGATGTGGCCTTTGAAATTATTGGTACAACTCAAACTCATAAAAAATGGCAGAAAATTCAGAGCTTAAAGAGTCAGGTTGTGTGTAATGAACTTGATTAGACATGAAATTAACTTCATCAGAAATAGGAAACCTGAAAAGGTTAAAGATGTCCAAACCAAACAAATTTTCGGTGCATCCATTGTTCACTGCCAGAAAAGTCGGTGGATGAACCACAGATTTTTATGTGCCTGGGGCCAAGAAACTACCTAATGGTGGAAAGCATTGCTTATTGCAGATGATTAATGTACATGACAGTGGTGCTAGAAGGGAAGAACCCAAGTCCATGTACAATGAGTAATGACACAGCAGCGACAGTGTTGACTTACATGTGCAAAACCTTTTGATAAACCTTGATATCAATATAAAGCTTACTGGTGCAGTGGAGATTATTAATACACAGTTGACATCCATGTGAGCATCTGCAATAAGCCACTGGAATTTTGCTGCTGCTGCAGGGAGTTGGGCCATCCATCATGAATTTTTGCTCATGCACAGACCACTGCCACCGTATTGTCCCCCTGTGAACCGTCCAACAAACAGCAGCGGGAAGTGGATTGAACTTCTGCAGCCTCCCACCATGATTCAGTTTGAGTACCTGCAGCCCTCAAAACCTCAAATTATTGTGCTATAGTCAGAATGTCGGAGGGGGAGGGGTTTTCATATTGAAGGGCCCTCTCATGAACCTCATGATTGTGTGTCAACCAAATGATTGCATCAAGAACTGTTTTGTTGGCATACAACTTCTTCTGTACATCAATGACAAAATGACAGTGACAGCTTAAACTGTGAAACTCAGCTGCCCAAGTCTTATAGGAGTGTTCGGGTTTCTTGTGACACGTACAACTCAACTCAACGGCAATGATCTGATCCGTTTACAGTAGTATTTCAAAAGAAGGTCACACATGTTATCAAAAGGGAGTCAAGATGGATCCTGCAGAGGGTCCAGTTGGCAAAGGAGTAGATACATGCAAGGCAATAATTGAGACAAAAAGAAAGCATGGTATAAGGTAACATCAGTCAATCCAAATGCATGAAAATGCTGCAGCAGCTGTTTTTTGTAGGCTTCCCATTCTTTGACAGACTCACTGTAAGGTGGAAATGGCTGGGATAGTGCAGCAAGTGACGTAGATTGAGACAGACCTGATCTGGCCAAAACGGAGGCAAGCATCTGCAATACCACGGTTTGATTGTGTTGCACTGTGGTGAATGCCTTCTTCTGTTGACTGAGATGCTGTTATGCTACAGTAATAACCCCCTGCTGATCAACCAGCTGGCATAAAAACTCATTAGCAGCACTGCTAGACATCACAGATACAATGGAGGACCAACCAGAGTCTGAAAACTGCACAGAGAAGAATCCCACACTTGTCATCAATTGTGTTGTAACTTGGACACACAACATGACCAAGAATTTAAGTACAGTGTTGTTAGAATGTGGCAAGTATGCCAATCATCATAGCATACACTGAACACAATAAGATGAGGCAAATGTATGCAGGCAGTAATAACACAATAACTGAGCATGAGCACAGTGTTGCAGTGTACAAATAGGCACCCAACCATGGCTGGCTCTATTGAAAGTTCACTATATTGCTCTTTTGTGGCACACTCTAATGGATGACAACACACTGCTAACATGTGGCTTTGAAGTGTGCATGCATTACTTCAGTGAGAAAACGATTTTGCAGAGACCAGTGTATATAGTGGTGTATGCTGATGGATGCAGTGAACGTCTGTCTTTCTAGTGTATCAGAGGAGGCAGCACACATTGTCAGACTTTATTGAATCCACACCTAGATATATATTGTGCTACTCTTGAACTGGAACAGTACTTGTGAAGTACAATTGCTGCTTCTTGACAATTTGAATGTACTGAATTCTTTCCCTTGACCTTCTTCCACTAAGCACCATCCATAATGCATGAGTCTTCACTATTTAGTCTCAGAGCTCACACTTATTTCTGTAGCTGGATGCCTTCTTGAAACCACAGTGTCATCTTAATCTCAACAGAGCAGTGTAAGGCATGCCAGCTGTCTGTAAAAAGTTTTAAATCTCTTCCACAGTTTCTCATGTTATCCAACCTAGTCTTGTTGATAGCATATGGATCTTTGTGAGTACATTGATTTTCATAAACATCAGTCATATTCATTAGTGCAAAATCACAACATGCTTTCTTTTGATACTAGAATTAACGCATCCCATGTAGTGGTCTCTTTTTCAGTTCAAAACACCCATTCCAATATGTGTAGTTGCTGGAAGGCTCTGATGAATCACCTACAGCTGGTAGCAATCCAATTTGTTAATATGAGATTTCCAAATTTTTACCTGTCTTATTTAATAAACATTATCATAATATGGATGGAAAATAAGCCTCTGTTTGTATGTATCCTTATTATTTATGACATTTATCCACAGCTTTTGTGGCAATCTTTATAACTGTACGATACAGTTACATAGTTTTTGTAAATATACTATCAGAAATGTAGTTGGAGACTATGGGACATGTACGTTGTACAGGAGGTCCGTGAATTCCTGGATGGTGCAGAAGAAGGTGCAGTGTACTTCAGCCTGGGTACCAATGTGAGAAGCTCCCTACTGCCTGCAGATAAAGTGCATGCAATTATAGAAGCACTGGGTGAACTTCCACAGCGCATTCTCTTGAAGTGGGAGACTGGGAAGCTGCCTGAAGTGCCACCCAATGTGCTCACCTCTAACTGGTTTCCACAGCAGGATGTGCTTGGTGAGTATTGCCCATGGTTGTGCCAACTGTCTACACACATATGCATTATTCAAAATGATAGTTCTAAAATAAAACAGACTTTTTTTCATTGTGGCAAAGACATACACAGTATGCAGTGATTGGCAGTCCCATAACCTATTGCCTTTCAGTAACATACATATGTGAGGTCCACTACTCACTGCCAGAAGCTTTATTGTGTTGTCTACTTCAGACTATGCTGTCATGAGATAGGATTTATTTAACAAGAGATGGTAAAACAAAATAAGCACCATTTGGTATAGCCTAAAGCAATCCAAGCATGTCTCGGAAAACAGCACTTACACTAGGATAGCACTTGGAGTTCAGTACACTAATGCAAAAGATTGCAGCTGAATTACACAGAAGAATTCCATTTTGACATTGACAGTCAGTAGAGGAAGCCACACTTTGGGTTCTTGTCCCAGGGAAATATGACTGTAGTTATGCCTCTGCCACCCAATGAACGTCTGCACTTGAATAGGGTACCTGGATATTACCATACTGATGTTGGCATGGCCTGACCCATGGAGTATAGAGAAGTATGTGTATGGGAATGAATCTGTATGAATTCAGAAATAGTTAAAATATAGAGACAGCATACAGAAAGTAGAAAAATGAAATTCCACATTTAAAAATATATTCACACGTGATGATACTACCACATGAATGTTTAACCACTGGACACACTCACAAACAGAGATATTGATATTAGCAGCACGGGTAATGAAAAAAGTCAAGGTTAGTTAAAGTGTACAAAGTACCAGGTCCTGAAAGGATCCTTGTTACATTTTACACGGAATATGTCACAGAATTAGCTCATTTCATAGCTCATATTTACTGATGAAATCTACTGCAGTGAATAGCTCCAGGTAACTGGAAAAGAGTGCATAAAATAGCTCCAGGTAACTGGAAAAGAGTGCAAGTAAGCTCTATTTACAAAAAAGCTAAAAAATCAGATTCATGTAATTACAAACCAGTACCACTGATGTCCAGTTGTTGCAGGATTCTAGAAAATATTCTAAGCCCAAACATTAAAAACTTCCTAAAGGTAAACAAGTTTCTATCAAAGAATCAGCACATATTTAGGAAAAGCTATTTGTGTGAAACACAGTTTGCTTTATTTTTGTATGTCATATTGCAAAGAAGAGGTGCAAGTTGTAATCTTCCCTTTGACACATCATTTGTTGATTGTTTCCTTTTTTGTAGTTGACTTTTTAATAAGCTTAAAAAGGAGTAAGATTTACAATTAACTTTTCACTTATCTTCTTTTCTCATAGTTGGCTCCAGTTCTTCATGTCTAGGGGCAGATTCTTGAATCTGAAATTTTTGAAGTTATAGGTTCTCATGGTTCCAAATGCTGTAAATAATGCTGAAGTATTGCCTGAGCTGTAATTTCTGTTTTTATATTAATTTTATTCTCTCACAATTTTCTATATCACACTCTCTTTATAATTTACACTTCAACAAAACTAAAAATTAGATTGTTGTTGCCAAAATTAAAAACATGTCCAATCACATCAGAGGCATGCCCTCTACTAATCCACTCTGTGGTACTAACAATATCCCAAAGAGTTTACAAATTTTCTTGACAAGTGACTTTTTATTAATTTCTATACCACTATTTGATAAGTGAATCCAGAAATAAATTTCATGTTTGTATTAGATTGTGTGATTAATAATAGAAATTTTAAGTGGGCTGAATATTTCGTAATTTAAAATGTTTCTAAAAGAAAAGTAATTTTAACTGTACATTCAAAGCTAGCACATATCAATTGTAACAACGAAAATACAGTAATTTCTTTTTATACATTTTAGCCTGAAACAAAATACATTGTGTACAAAAACATATGCAGTTGTTTAGAAAAACAGTTGAGATAATATTAACCTGTTCAAAAACTCAAAATTATTTTTGGTATCGACTACTCCTGTTGAGGAAAAGTAATGCTAGAGGAGGGTGTTCCTTTACAAAGTGAACAGGTAGATTCTGTCTTCCTAGATTTCTGGAATACATTTGATACCATATCACACTATCACCTAATAATCAAGATATAATAATATGGAGTACCTTCAAAAATACATGATTGGCTTCATGAATATGTGACTAATAGGACCCAGCATATTATATTCAACAGTGAATATTCCACAGAAATGGATGTGTCCCAATAACGCATATTAGGCCCTCTAACATTCTCAAAACACATAGAAAATTATCACAATAGATCAGTAACACTATAAGATTGTTTACAGACTATGCTGTTGTGTTTAGGAAAGTATTGTTGCTAGACAATTGTAAGGAACTGCAGAAAGACTTGGACAAAGTTTCCACTTGGTGCAATGAATGCCAACTCTCTTTAAATGTAGATAAATGACAGCTAATGCTTATAACAGAGAAATAGAACCTGATAGTATATGACTACATCCAATCAAGACTTTCAATGCACTATGAGCAGTATTGCAATATTCTTCAGTGTGTCATTAAAAAGGCAAAACCCATGCACTGTGCACAAAAAATTCAAAATTTCAATAATAAGGTGAGGGCAGTTTGAACATTATTAGACACTACCCCAATAAACTCTGCAAGACAAATGATAACGAACCCCTAAATGGCTGTAACAATGAGACAGATGATGCAAAATTAAAACAATTGGTTACTTAAATTCTTGCGAGCAATAGCTGACAGACATAAAAAGCACAGGCAATAAGCTTACTTCCAGAGATAATGCATACTAACCACTATACACCAGTTTTGCCAACTCATCTGTTACAGAGGTCACAAGAATCATTACATCACTAAAAAATAGTACTCTTCTGGCTGCAATAATATCTCAACTAAAGTACCAAAATCTTGCCTTATTTGGTAACACCACCCTTGAGTCAAAGAGTATTTTATAAAAGACTGAAGAACACAGTAATAACAACAACATACAGATGTTGAGATAAGCAACTGTTTTCTAATTACAGACTGATCTCACACCTTCATATGTCCTCAAAAATTTTGAGAAAGCAACTTACAGCAGAATACTGAACCAAATTTTTTAATAACAGGTCGGTCTGGCTTTTGTAAAGGCTTCTTTCCTGAGAATGCAATGTATGATTTCACAAACATATTTCTCATAGAGCCAAACAACAAAAATTACCCTGTTACATTTTCTGTGATATTGGTAATGCTTTTGACTGTGTAGATCATAAAATTCTTCTGCAGAAACAAAAATGGTACAGCATTAAAGGTTTTCCCCTTGCATAAATGGGGTCATATGTAAGAGGTGACTGTTGGGAGGGCAGAAGTAGAGGTGGTTCTGTGTCAGGAGATAATCTTCCAATTCACTCCTTGTCAGTTTCTCTCAGAAGAAAGGTGGTGAACTGTTATCACCAGTAAGCACAGTGAAAGAAGATTCAGAATTAGTTGTTTATTTCCTTATGTTACAAGCTGTGTCTTAACCAGCTGTTGACACTGGTTGTCGATGTATTGCATCATAAGCAGCCTCAAGTCCACTCAAAGTAGCCGATGCTGTACACCCATTCCTCATCACCTGCTGCTAGGATGGTTGCCACAAATGGTGGTTTTGGCACTCACCGTATCATGATGCTGCAGCCATGAGAAGGAGGTGCATGTGTTGAATTTAACACATGCTGGTTTGGGAGCTGCTCTGTTCCATACCCCATTCTTGGTCATTCTTCATCATCTGTTGAACCATGATGAGGGTTGTCATGTAGCCATGTAATAAGATGATCCTGGCCTGCTGATTAGGTACGCCCTGGCCCACCCACTGAAGTATCACAAATGCTAGTGTCCTGAACTAGGATGAATAGGAAGAATGCCTATATCCACCCATCTCTGACAGTGGCAGACTGTGGTGTTGAACTCTGCAACTGGTGATTAAGGCAAGGTAACCATCTCTCCCCACAGCAGCTGTTATCCCTCAGTAGCATGCAGGAAATCTAAAGCAGACTTGTGCCAGATGTCACTTTACTGAAATCAGGGAATGGAGTGCAAACATAACAATGCCATCAATCAGTCTGATAAACTGCCTTACAAGTTAAAGTGCTAAGGTTTTTATGCAGCTAAGTAGTGGATAATGTTTACCTGAATCCCTTGTTATGACAACATAGATCTCGCTATTACAAAGGTGCCAGTGGTTCTCACTCAGCCATGCTTGCTTAATGAGTTTGTTGTAGTATAAGACTGGTTTGTAAAAGCTCTTGGCATGCATTGTTGTATTAGCAGCAGCATTTCTTTCAACATGTAATGAAGGTGATGTGATCCTGTCTAGTTGCCCTGCCTTCCACATTTCTGCTGAGGTCCAATGTCTAGCTCACTAGAAGTGCCACACCTGGTGGTGAAATGTTATTCTTCACACCTACCTTGTTTCAATGCTGCCATAACGTAAACAATGTAACTTTTCTCTGGTACTTAGAAAATTTTAATTCTTTGCTGCCTTGTACAAGGTTGCCATGCAACATACCACTCTCCTCTAATAAATTTTATGGCTCCTTGAAAAGGTTTAATTCTACTGATATGAACTGCTGAAATTCATTTTGGTAATTGTAAATTTAAGTTTACAGGTAACTTTACTTTGACCATCTGGTAAGGACCCGAAACTTCTTCAAAAACGTTTTTGGCTTACCCTTCAGAATGTAAGCATTCTCAAGTAAGATTCATTGACCTATTCAATACAATGGTAAATTCCTCTTACTTAACCCCGCACACTCTTGAAGTTCTAGTACTTTTGTGTTGGTCCATTTTACCTTTTTCTAGGCTTCTTTTCTTACTTTTGTTGAATCACATCAAACGGAGATGGCATCTTGTATCCATACAAAACTTTGTAAGGTGATAATCCAGTTCATGTGTGAGTTTTTGACTTGTGGGCACTCACCACAAAATCTAAAAACACATCCCAGTCTAGATGTAGAGAATTCACATAATAGCTTAGCATCTTTGATATATTCCTATGAACTCTTTCCATGTGACCATTTGCCTGTGGGTGGAATGGACTTGCACATAATTTCTTAGCTTTCAGTAAGTGACACAACTGCTTAATGTGATCATACATGAAATTTGTCCCTTGATCCATAATAATCTCTTGCAGTACCCCAAATTTAAGTATCTAATGATATATCATAGCGTGAGTTGCTGTGCTCACTTTCTGTTCTGGTATTGCTATCATTACTAAATACCTAGAGAAGTGTTCAATAATTGTTAATGCATACTTTTTACCTGAGTGACTCCTTGAAATGATCCCAAAACATTGGCTCCTTTCATTTTAAATAAGTAATCAGACTCAGGTATTCTTTCTAATTCTATCTTTTGATGACATAAATCCATATGTTGTGCATGTGGAATACAGTTCTTGACATACTGCTGAAAATCAGCACAATTTGTCCTCCACCAGCACTTTTCTGTTACTCTTCTAGCCATTGTCCTTTTATTTCCTTGACCAGTTAACATATGATCACATACTTGCAGTAATACTTCCGCCCACAAAGCTGCTGGAACTACACCATATGGTCCACACTTGATTGATCTACACAATATCCCATCTTGTATGACAAGCTGTGACTGTTTGCAACATACCTGATACTCACTATCATTTGCTTTTTCTCTCTTCAGACCCTTCAGATCAAATCCAGAGACTTGCAGTATTCCTACAAAGTGTACCAGCATTTCCATGTTTAACACCCAGTTTGTGGATTACATTATATTAAAATTCACTTAGTTTCAAAGCCCATCCTGTAAGATGACGTGAAGGATCTTTTAACCCAAGTAGCCATTTTAAAGTCACATCATCAGTAATCACTTTGAACTTAAGTCCATATAGATACCATCAAAAATAAGAAATATCGTATATTAGTATCAACATCTCCTTTTCAGTAGGAGAATAATTTTGCTCAGCCTTATTAAGCTGACAAGATGCATAAGCAAATGGGCATTCTTCCCCACCACTGATTTGCCCAGAAATGCTCCTAAAGCTGTACAACTTGCATCACACAACAATAAGAAATATTTTGTTAAATATGGAAAATTCAAAACTGGATCTTATGTTAATATATCTTTTAAATTTTGAAATGCTGTCTGATACTCAAATGCCCAGCCAAACACAACATGTTTTCACAGTAGCTTTTTAGTGGTTGTGTCACTTCAGAAAACCCCTTCATGAATGTTCTGTGGTAATTTGTTAAATCCAAGGAAAGATTGTAATTGTTTAACTGTCTGAGGGACCAGAAAGCAAGGTACTGCTTATGTAAGGTACAGATCTGTCTTTACTCCCTCTTGGCTAATTATATGCCCCTCATAGTTCACTTGTGATTGTGAAAAGTGACACTTTTCAATACAAAGCATAAGTCAAGCCTTTTCAACCTGCCAAACACCATCTCCAAATGCTGAACATGCCCTTTCAGGCCTTTTTTGAATACAGTTATATCATCTAGATAGACCATGTATCTGTTTGGTTTTAAACCTCCGAGGATTCCATCTAATAAATGTTGAAACATACCTGGCATGTTTTTCAATCCAAAAGGCATCCTATAATGGTGGTAGCGACCCGAAGGTGTGGTAAATCCTGTTTTATGTCTGTCGACAGTATGTACCTCAATTTGATGATATTAACTTCTTAAATCTAGAATTGGAAAGAACATTCACTAACCTAAATTTTCCAACATTAATATTAGGGACCAGGTATACATCTGTTACTGTTTTTTCATTTATGAATCTATAGTCACAGCAAAACCAGTATTTCTTTGTTCCATCTCATGACATTTTTAATACAATTACTATACTCACAAACCATGGATATCACCATGTTCTATTATCCTGTCTGATAACAGCTGACCCACAGATTGCTCTACTAAAGGTCGTAAATGCTTAGGTACCGAACACTGTCTCTAAACATTGGTAAATGATTGCCTGTTAGTATTATATGCTGTATGGCTGGTGTAGCAGGTAACATTCCTTGTGGATTGCACAAATCCTTATATCATTATAACACTAATTCCATTAATGATCTATCTTTACCCTTAAGATGCTTCACTTTTTCTCACAATGCAGATTTATTGACCATTCGCTCTAGTCTACCTTGTATCCTATAATCCTCTATATTCTTCCTCTTCCATAACCTCTAACATGGCTATCAGTAATCCCTTTGGAAGACTAACTTCATCTTCCCCAAAATTATCCAAGCTTATTGGCACCATAATCTGACCCTTAGTATTCCTTGTACACATTATACACCTACGTATGAAACAATGTTGTTCATTTAGCTGAATAAGTATCATTTTTGAACGAGAGGTCAGAATATGGGATTCGACAGAGAGGCTGGTAATAAATAAAGAGACGAAACTAGTGGCAGCATTCTAAAGTTTAATGAGGTATATGAGTGATTAAGTATGTATTTTTATTTGTTTATTTATGATTGCTCGATGCAGCTGTACTAGCCGCATCTGTAAACACTTTGTTTATATTAATTGGCCAAAGCATTGCCAAAATATTTGCTTTTGAACCTTCATAAATTTACAATTTTTAAGAGAACAATAACTTTTATACTATTATATATTTTCGCGGTGCTTCTAGATAATTTAGCTTTACATATTTTTCTGTCCATGAGTGTCAACTCACACCTCCGTGTCACTCTTACTTCTGTTTTTATCAATTTTTCTCTGGAATATAAATTCCTCCAAGCACGAAAACATGCTCATACATGCCCCTGCCAAGCGCTTGGGTTTTTCCATGGTTGCATAAATTCTAGCCGCTTGCCACGGCTCTGTAGCAACCACCAGCCACATCCTTTGCAGCAGGAAATTGCCACTCTAATCTCCCGCCACAGCTTGTATGCTCACAGAGAGCAAGTACTAGGACTGTTAACTTTTAAAAATTTGTTACTTTTGAATAAAAATTATTAATTGCTTAATTAATTAATTATACAGTATCATATACTATATTGCTGATATTATAAAGAAAATTGGAAACTAGTTTTTGTGTTTTGACAAGTCTCCTGTGCATTAAGTCAATGGCTTGAAACTGTATGTTAAGAGACAATAAACTTCTATTCCATTCTATTCTATTCCATTCTACTCTGGTCTAAGTCTTTTGAAAATTGTGAGAAATCTTTCCCTAGAAACATTTGAATTGAATAATAAAAATTATTATTGTTGGTATTCAATATTGCACAATCAGTACAATCCCTAGAATTGCACAATTTTAGGCCATGGTACAGATCACTCTTCTGAGTGTGTCAGAAAAGAATATTTGTTGCCTGTTACCAGTTTGACCCAATATACAGTCATATAGGAATGTTTCATTTCCACTGTTATCTCTTCTTGGCACCATTACTCAAGAACTATCAGCTAGTTTAATATTTCAGGTGTTCTTAGCAGAACTGTTGTTATTAACCTGGTCAGAAGCCCAAGCCTGTCCAATACTCCAGTACAGGTCCTTCTTGTCCTCAATACTGTAACAAATAATAATAGTATTCGTCTATCATGTTACAGGCAGTAGTAAAAGTATTACAGTTTAGTGTGCAGACAGTGCTACAGGCTGCTACTGTTTTAATGAATTCAGAAGAGCTTCACTCCCTTTTCTTCATGACATGTTAACTGGCCAAGCCTAAGACATGAAATATCAGTAACTTTCTGCTCATATTCTGTTACCTTTGACTTCCCCTAACAGTATAATACTCTGAGGTCTGGCTAAATAGCTAAATCTGTTTAATACTAAAATACAGTTTATTTGTTCACAGCTCACCCTAATGTGCGTGTGTTTGTGACGCAAGGAGGACTACAGAGCATGAATGAAGCAGCATACTTTGGTGTGCCCACAGTAGGTATCCCTTTCCTTGGTGACCAGCCCCTCAATGTTGCTAAGATGGCTGCTTCAGGCATAGGCATACGTCTTGATGTCAAATATCTCACAAAGGAATCACTGATACATGCAGTCAAGACTGTTTTGGAAGAGTCTAGGTATGTATGAGGTATCTTGTATGCACTGATCACTCTAATTATTAACAAATACTTCTCTTTCTTTCTGTGTTTTCATTCAATAGGATCATTTGCAACAACCTTTTTTCATGATTAGTTTTAAACTTTCCTCTTCATTTCATCCCCATGAGTACCATGAGCATAATCAATAATTCATCTTGTAGAGTGAAAGTATTTTTCTTATCCTCTCTTACTGCACTGCCAATCACAAGGCCAGTTCAAAGCAAGCATACTTTGTGATCATTACTGTTTTATTCCTCTCTCTTTCTTTATTTTCTTGTAGATACTATTATTATATTTCTATTGGTTTACTTGACTTAGTGTAATGGAGGTTTCCCATTGTAAATCATGTTTTCCATACTTTGTTGCTGCTGTTGTTATTATTATTGTAGTTGTAGTCTTCAGACAAAAGACTGGTTTGATGCAACTCTCCACGCTACTCTATTCTGTGAACGCCTCTTCATAACTGAGTAACTACTGCAACCTGCATTAATTTGAATCTTGTTATTGTATTAATCCCTTGGTTTCCCTCCACAATTCTTAACCATCACATTTCCCTCCATTGTATCTCAGGATGTATCGTATCAACTAACCACCCCTTTTAATCAAGTTGTGCCATAGATTTCTTTTTTCCATAGTTTTATTCAATACCCCCTTTCTTTAGTTACAGGTGCTTGATCTACCCATCTAACCCACAGCATTCTTCTGTGGCATCACATTGAAAACTTCTATTCTCTTCTTATCTGAACCACTAATCATCCACTTTTCAGTTCTGTACAGTAGTGCATTCTGATATATTAACATATTTCTCTTTTTCAGATGTGCTTTTTTTGGAATTGGCAGTTGCCATTTCACATCCACTGTACTGTGGCAAACATCAGTTTTTTTTTGTGGCCCAGACAGGAAACTCATCTATTGCTTTTAGTGTCTCATTTCCTAATCTAATTCTCTCAGTATTGCCTGAATTAATTCGACCACATTCCATTACCTTTGTTTTTATTTTGTGGCGTTCATCTTATTTTTCTTTTCAAGATATTTACATTTCAAAACTATACTGAAATTTTCTTACCATCCATCATTCAATTGCCTGGTATCTTTCATATTAAGCATTTCCAAAAACTTGGTTTACTCCTTATGATGTCTATCAAAATCATTCAGCATCCACAATATTCAAAATTATGTATCTACAAGTAGGATTAAATAAGACAGGAGATTTACTTACCTGATGTAATTTATTCTCTGTTCTGAAACTGACAGAACATCAAGTTCCTTTCTACAAATGCTCCATGGGGGCTTCCTCTTGTTACACATTAGATATATCATGTGTCAGAGACAGCAAAGGATCTAAAAGAGCAGTCGAATGGACTGGACAGTGTCTTGAAAGGAGGATATAAGACGAACATTAACAAAAACAAAATGAGGATAATCGACTGTAGTCGCATGAAATCAGGTGATGCTGAGGGAATTAGATTAGGAAATAGAAAACACTTAAAGTAGTAGATGAGTTTTGCTATTTGGGGAGCAAAATAACTGAGGATGGTCGAAGTAGAGGAGGTATAAAATGTAGACTGGCTGTGGCAAGGAAAGCATTTCTGAAGAAGAGAAATTTGTTAACATCGAGTATAGATTTAAATGTCAGGAAGTCCTTTCTGAAAGTATTTGTATTGAGTGTAGCCATGTATGGAAATGAAACATGGATGATAAATAGTTTAGACAAGAAGAGAATAGAAGCTTTCAAAATGTGGTGCTACAGAAAAATGCTCAAGATTAGATGGGTAGATCATGTAACTAATGAGTAGGTACTGAATAGAATTGGAGAGAAGAGGAATTTGTGGCACAACTTTACTATAAGAAGAGATCGGTTGGTAGGACACATTCATCAAAGGATCACCAATTTAGTATTGGAGGGAAGCTTGGAGGGTAAAAATTGCAGAGGGAGACCAGGGGATGAATACACTAAGCAGATTAAGAAGGATGTAGGTTGCAGTAGTACTCAGAGATGAAGAACCTTGCACAGGATAGGGTAGCATGGAGAGCTGCATCAAACCAGTCTCAGGACTGAAGACCATAACAACAACAACAACAACAACAACAACAACAACAACAACATTTCTCTCCAGATGTGCAAGAGCCTGCTGCCTGTGGGTGACATTGACCTTTCTATCGAGGGGTGCAAAAACTGTTTCCACAAACTGATCATACCATGCTTTCATAGTCCTTACCCAAGGCAGAGCTTCATGATACTCCATTTTGAAGCATCTTCTTACCAGTATACATCTCCATTGTTAGTGCAATCATGCATTGTTTCCAAATAAGAGGAAATGGCATGACATCTGGAAGCATACGATAAAAAGCTGAGAACACAATGCAAGGTCTGAAGAGCTCTGAGATAACAATCAGTCCATGGTTTCAAAATTATATACTGTTACTTATAAGTAACTAATTTAGAATAATGCTGTATATTGATGCAACAGCGAGTGTCACCATAAATAAAATCTTTTTGAGAGTAATGCTGCATCAAGCCATGAAAATGGAATAAAATAAATAGTTTTAGGGCCCTAAAGAAGACCACTGAAAGTTGATCAAATGGTTGTTTTAATTTTACTTTATTTCATTCTTATAGTATGCAGTGGTATTATACCCAAAAGGATTATATTAAACTTAACACTGGTCATGAAAGCCTATAACTTATCTGGCCACATCTGTAAGGTAGTACTCTAAGAAAGATGGTTAAACCGCTATCTGACCTCTCCTCTTTTGAGCATGTAATTACACCAAAATATCTTTGTTTCATACTGGCACCCAAAAAGCAAGAATTATCCACAACTGTGCCATCCATGGATTACTGAAACAAATAATCTGTTAATTTTGCACCATTCAAGATTTTTTAACAACACAATGGAAAGCATATGAAGGTGACATTCAGATTATGAGCAACTGAATGTGACAACAGGAGAACTAGCACTTCAGTTGACTAAGGGAAGTAGCCCAGTAGAAAGATGCTAGACTTGGGTTTAGGAGGACAGCAGTTTGAATCTCTGTATGGAAATCCCAATTTAAGTTTTACGTAAGGCTAATGTAAGAATGGTTCCTTTCAGAAGGATGCAGAAGGGACACAGTGGGTCAGAATTTTGCAGGCAATGTGATTTTCCATGAGCTATGGCATTTGTATATATCTAGTGAGTGGCAAGTCCTTAAGAGACAGGTGAAAACATATAAACATACAGCCTTGAGATACAGTCATTTTGGATCAATGATTGTCAGTAGGAGACATTGCTTCTGGTAACAAGTGCAAAATTCTCTATTTGTTGCCAATCATCTGCAGTGTAATACAAGCAACAGCCTTCTGTATGTTCCCTCCATGCTTTTCATTACTTCTCAGATGCTCTCTGAATAGAGCAGTTATGCCTTAGAAGGGTTCATGGATTGCCACATGACATATGAATTGAGACACCATGTATATGGTAATCAGAGCTGTTTCAATGTTCAGAAGACCACTGAAAGCTGGTTAAACAGTGACTCGTATGTCACTTTAGTTCACAGTGTGATGCAGCATCATACCGAAAAGTATTTCACTCAAGTAATTGAGCAAGCTGAGGTGCTGGTAAAAACACTGATCTTACATCTGGTCAGCTATATTTGGGTTTCCCATAGTTTTTCTAATGCAATCTGGATGAATGTTAGGATGTTTCCTGTGAAAAGACCACAACAAGTTTCCCACATCAATCACTCTTAACAGAACATTAAACTTTAATCTTTTGCATTTATTTCTGAAATTCTCTTTGTTTTTGTCCATCACTTTAATGCTTCATTTCTAATTCGGATGTATGCTATACTCCTTTAGCCAAAAACTCTGAATCTTTAAGAAATTTTCAATAAAATTTGATGACTTCTCAGTATTTATATAGAGAAAAGGTGGCCATAACTTCATTGCTGGTTGAACTGTTTGTTAGGTAAAAGCAACAAATTTTCATTTATTTGGAAATGTATGTAACTTGTTTGCAACCATGTGCCTTGGTTACAATGAGTAAGATATTTACAGCAGTGTTGATAAATCAGTAGCATTTAGAAAGATCAACTACTAAATTAATGTCTTAAACATAAAATTTAATGTCTTTGAATTGTACTATTGGGTAGTTTCTTAGAGGGTCATCATCAAACACTACCCATCCTCTCCTGCCTGACCAAATAGCTGTTCTTAGAATATAAGTATATGTTTCAGTGAGGATACGAAATATGGTGAGATATTTGTATTTAGTTCTTTGTTTCCATTAAATGAAGAGGCCAGGATACATAATTCTCAATAGCATACATTTCGGTTGACAGAACAACAAATGATGTGCTGAGTTACATGCTGGTAGACAATAAAGTCTAAGGACAAAGGAACAAGGAAGAAAGTTCTAAAGCATGTATATTACATTGTTCATACATAAGTTTACCTAGAACCACAAATAAAACAGGGACTCATTGATTATTTCATGGGTACAGGTGACAGAAACCATGAAAAATTCTATGAAAAGCATGTTACTTGCAATACCATCTAAAAACCCATTTTGTATATCAGATCAACATCTACCGGACACAATGGCATCACAGCCCAAATTACGAAGCTTTCATTGAATCAGTACTGCCCACTGTAACAGATATCTACAACCACTTCTTAACTGCAAGCATTTTCCCTGAGGACTGGAACAGGGACTAGTTACACCACTATCCATAAAGAACATTGACACAGCACCCCCTGATTATTGATCTAATTACATTCTTTTTGCACTGTCCAAGGTCTTAAAATATATAGTCTATGACTAGCTAACACATTACCTAACTATGAACACACTACCAGATGAATACCAATCAGCTTTCAGTTAGCATTGCAGCACAACATGTGCCTTAATAAAGATAAGAGATGACTTGGATCTTGCCAAGGATGCAAAAGAGGTGACTATCATGTGTTTCTTAATTTCACAAAGCCTTTGACACTGTCAACTTCAACATTTTATGTGCCAAACTTAGCAGCCTAAATTGCTCACCAAGTGCAGTGCAATGATTTTGCTCATTCCTGACGTCTGACCAGCAGAGTGTCATGTCTGTCACTATAAAGTCACAGTGGAGGCAGGTACTGTCAGGTGTCCCCCAGGGTTTGGTATTAGGTTCTATATCCTTTTCATTGAACGTCAATGACGTTTCATCAGTTTTGCCCCAATGCAAATACCATGTGTACACTGATGATCTTTAGTTGTCTAAGTGAAAAACCAATAACCCTGAAGAAAGCTATAGAGAATCTCAATACCAACCCGTGTTCGCCATCAAAATGGGTGCAGGATATAGGGTTCAAGCTCAACTCGTCCAAAACCCAAGTGGTACTGGTTGGTAAATCTAGGCTCATTAGCCTGAAATATTGGGAATCACGACCATCTTTAACCGTAAATGCAATAAATATCAACTTCTCTCCTTCAGCAAAGAGTATAGGAGTAATAGTACACTGAAGCACCAAAGAAAGTGGTATAGGCATGTGTATTCATACACAGAGATATGTAAACAGGCAGAATACGGCACTGAGGTCGGCAATGCCTATATAAGACAACATGTGTCCAGTGCAGTTGTTAGATCACTTACCGCTGCTACAATGGCAGTTTATCAAGATTTAAGTGAGTTTGAATGTCGTTTTATAGTTGGCGTATGAGCAATGGGACACAGCATCTCCAAGGTAGCAATGAAGTGGGGATTTTTCTGAACGACCATTTCATAAGTGTACTGTGAATATCAATAATCTAATAAAACATCAAATTTATGACATTGCTGGAAAAGTTCCTGCAAGATTGGGACAATGATGACTGAAAAGAATTGTTCAATCTGACAGAAGTGCAACCCTTCTGCAAACTGCTGCAGATTTTAATGCTGGGCCATCAACAAGTGTCAGTGTGTGAACCCTTCAACAAAACATCATTGAATGCTCTTTTGGAGCTGAAGGTCCACTTCTGTACCCTTAATGGCTGCATGATACAAAGCTTTACACCTTGCCTGGGCTCGTCAACACCAGCTTTGAGTTGTTGATGATTGGAAACATGTTGCCTGGTCGGACAAGTCTTGTTTCAAATTGTATTGACTGGATGGACATGTACAGGTATGGAGAAAACCTCCTGAATCCTTGGACCCCTTATGTCAGCCATGTCAGCAGAGGACTGCTCAAGCTGGTGGAGGCTCTGTAATTTGTGGGGCATGTGCACTTGGAGTGATATGGGACTCCTGATACATCTAGATATGACTCTGACAGGTGACACATATGTAAGCATCCTGTCTGATCACCTGCATCAATTCATGTCCATTGTGCATTCCTACAGACTTGGACAATTCAAGCAGGACAATGCAACACCCCACACATCCAGAATTGCTAGAGAGTGGCTCCATGAATACTCTTCAGAGTTTAAACACTTCAGCTGACCACAAAGCTTCCCTGATGTGAATATTATTGAGCATATCTGGGATGACTTACAATGTACGTTGAGAAAAGATCTCCACCCCCTCGTACTCTTACGCATTTATGGACAGCCCTGCAGGATTCATGGTGTCTATTTCCTCCAGCACTACTTCAGACATTGTTGAGTCCATGTCACATCATGTTGTGGTACTTCTGCATGCTCACATGGGCCCAACATGTTATTAGGCAGATATACCAGTTTCTTTGGCTCTTCAGTGTAGACAAAAATCTAAATTGGATCAAGCACCTAACTGCAGTGTGCAAGAAGGCATCAGTGTCACTCCATGCGCTACAAAAATATAAGAAGCTCTTCCCTCCTGACCTGAAAAGAAAATTGTACGAACACTCATATTTACAATCATTGATTACAGTGATGTTATCCTGCAAGACCTTCCTTAGGAAAACTCATGGCACCTGGATTATGAGTGCCTGTGTTTGTTATATCTGTGGTGTTTGACTCTTTGACCACATTTCGCCAATATATGCACAGCTATTTGGCTGTGTGCAGAGATTTCTGTACCCTCTATCTTCTCAACTGTCTTATGCACATACACTATCCCCCGTATCTCTCCTCTTGTCTGAACAACGTGACAGAAACATGGGAGAAACACACAGTCCCATCAGAGTAAAATCCTTTCTGTCCCACTCCATCATTCCAAAATTTTCTTGAAATCCTTTTCAGTAGCAGGAATGTGACTCTGGAATAACCTTCAGCAGTATATTAGAGAACTGAATAACAACCCTAGCTTCAGAAGACAGTTAATAACATACTTACTAAGGCAACAATAATGATTACCTTGCCTCTGTATGCACTCATTACCCTTGTACATTCTTCTTTCCAGTCAGATCTTCCTCATTTCCCAGTATACTTAACTGGTGCAATCTCCTTAAATTTCCTTTCCCCAGGACTTGCTATACAAGAAAACATCTTTTTTGTACACTTATACATTCTTTTTCTATCTGCCAGTATCATTATTATTATTCTAATTATTATTATTTCTATTACTATAATTATCATCATCATCATTATCATAACCATCACCACCACCACCATTATTAGCGGTATCAGTAATACAAGTACTGCAATATTAACTGATCAAAGTCAGTATACTTACTTACTTTGTCGCTATAGACATTAAAATAATTTTGAAAGTATTTGTCATATTAAATCATTATTTCTTAAAGTACTATAGGTGTGAAATGCTAGTCTGATGTGACAGAGGGGTTCATGGCCCTAATCAGATCACGTTAAATATGCAAAATAAGATAAGTAAGTAACTTGGAAGCAACACTGGGTGTTAATTTTAGCTTCTCGTTACAAACCCAATAGTTGAGTTGACATAAGATGATCCCTGACACCTAGCTGGACAGTTGTGAGCTTTCAACTGTGAAGTGCAAATGGTTGCAGATGGAAACAGTAGCCATTTATAGAAATGTGACAAAACTGAGGCATTGTCATAGAGACATTTACAAAATGGCTTTATGTGATTAATTGAGGTGGGCAAATGAAGCTGCTGCACCCAGCCCACTGCAGCTCTCAGGGATCAACTTACACCAACTCAGTTATGGAGTATTGCTGCCCTTATAATTCCAATAAATAATGTGCCATATTTCAGTCTAAAGATTTGCTGATGAGTAAATAATGTTCGCTGAATTATACAAACAATGTTCTTGCAAGGACAATAAAAATCTAAGCGTTTGTCCTATAAGAGTAAAACAGTTCTCCCTATGCACAGCTACAAGGAAAACATGCAGCAGTTGTCTGTCATCTATCGTGAGCACCAAGCGCCATCACTGGATCGAGCAATATGGTGGTTGGAGTACGTGCTCCGCCACAACGGGACACGTCACATGCGCAGCCCATCACTTGACTTCAACTTCTGGCAGCTGTGGCTTATTGATGTGCTGTGTGTAATTGCTGCTATTGCATCAGTCATCTTTTTCTTTTTATATGCTAGGTTACGTAAGCTGGCAGCAATGATTACATCGATAAAGAAATTAAAAAGTCATTAATGTGTACACACTTAAATAAACAAGTTCCTATTTATCTACCAAATGTACCTGTATTTCCACTATTTATGTGTAATATTTGTAGTTATAAACTACATCCTGTAAAACTGTTACTTAAAAATATTATTACTGTTGTAATAAAGTATTTCATATTATTTTTTGTTCACTGTACTTCAGTATCATTCCAGTAAAAGATTTCTTCACCTATCTCCAGTTATTCTTAAAACAGACTATAACATCTGGAAAGTGCACCATCAAAAGAATGGAAGCTCACTCATCCTCACTGTCCCTCCACCCATTTTAGCCTTGCCCCCCTCCCAGTATACACATTCAACCCATATATTGCAGACATAACCTCTTCCTCCCTCCCAGCTCTCTGCTCATCTTATTCAGCTCTGTATGTCCATCTACTCCTACCTACTCTCTCTCTCTCTCCATCTCCTCTGACCCTCTCTCCAACCACATTGATCCCTCATCCATCTGCCTATATCCTTCTCACCTTCCTCTGTCCATATCCTCCTAGTCCTCTTCCTTTTCCACCTGCCCATCAACCCTTTGCCTCTTGGATCTGCCTCCTGCATTTTCCCCTCTCAATGTACATCTCCATCTCCTCCTCCCTCTGTCCATCGCCACCACACCCCGTCTGTCCATCTCCTCCTCCCCCTTTTCTCTGTCTATCTCATATTATCCCTATCTCATTATCCATCTCGTCAAACATACCTCTCTGCACACGTGCACATCTACACATGCAGCCCTTGAAAAGGAGGTCGATAAAGCAGGCCTATATGATACTCCCATAACATGCCACTCGTGCAGGGCAGCCTACGTGTTGGGGACTTAAAACTGTTTCTTGTACCTGATGTGTAGGCTTCACTGCAAAGCAGGGTGTTAAGGTAGGCTGATACTACTTAAAGACAATCCACATGTTGTACAGGGCAGCCTATATGCCTGCACGCCAGGGACTGGAAAAAATACATTTTTGCCTGTAGCTCCATTTGTCTTGGAACTACGAGGTTATGAGCCCCACAGTGCTAATACTCTGTGCACCTCATTCTCTCTCCCCTATCTGTCCACTGCCTCCTCCTCATCTTCCTTTTCCACTGTCCCATTATCTCTCTAGGCGTTTTGCCTGCCCTTTACCCCTCTACACTTTTCCATCTGCCTCTTGCATCTCCTCCTCAACCCCTCTCTCTGTCCATCTCCTTCTCCCCCTCTCTGAGTCCATCCCTAGCTCACCCAACTATTGTCCATCTCCTCTGTCCCTCTCTCTGTCCATCTCATCCTCTACCACATCTCCTCCATCCCCTCTCTCTCTGTCAATCTCTTCCTCCACATCCCTCTCTGTATTTACATCCCTTCCTGCCCACTCTCTCCCTACCTGTGCCCTTCTGCCCCCCTCTCTCCCTCTCCCCTCTTGCTCCCTCCCACTCTTCAACTCCTCCCATATCCTTCTCAATCTTCCCCCAAGTTCATCTGCACATGTAGCCCCTGCAAAGAGGCTGATAAAGTAGGCTGGCACCACTCCCACTACTAATGAGTAGACTGCCCTGCAAAGCAGGTCAATAATGTTCCCACAAAACATACCTGTTGTGCAGAGCAGTCTGTACAGCAGCAGCTTAAAAACACACATCTGTATCTCCATAAATATTAGAGCTAGAGAATTATAAACTTCCCTTTGTTTGTCCTCTCAGGGAAAGGAGTGTGTGTGTGTGTGTGTGTGTGTGTGTGTGTGTGTGTGTGTGTGTGTGTGTACACACATTCCCTCCTGCCCCCTCCCCCTCTCCCTACCCATTCACTCCTGACTCGTCCACCTCTCCCTCTCCCCCCCTCACCTTATAAAGTAGGCTGGTACTAGTCACACACTGAGGGCTTGGAAACACTTATTTTCCCATGATTCTTAGGCTGCCTGGCAAAGCAGATCGATACTGCTGCATCACATCACTCCTGTTGTGCAGGGCAGTTGATATGGCAGGGGCTTAAAAAACATCGTGTGTCTGTATCTCCGTAAATATTAGTGTGTTATGCCCATGTGTTGGTCATCTCTAGGCAATTATTTTGTGTGCCAAATTTGAACCTCTTCAGTCTGGGGGCTGGGGAGAGTTCCCAGACATACATACATATTCTCTGCTTTATATATGTTTCACACTAACCTTTTTTCCATGACTTCATGTTCACAGTGTACATGTTTGGTGCATGTACTGCACACACTTCCTCCTCCCACTCTATCTGTCCACGTTGTCCCCAACCCTGTTGCTGATCCATCTCAATCTCCTCCTCGTACTGCCCCTCTGGCTGTATCTTTCTCCCCAGCTCTTTGCCCACCTCCTCCTCCTCCTCCCATGTCCGTCCATCTCCAGCTGTTCCCTCTCTCTGCCCATTTTCTCCTGCCTCCTGTCTCCCAGTCCATTCCCTCCTGCACGCTCATCCATATGTAGCCCCAGCAAAGGAGATAGATAAAGCAGGGTGATACTAATCCAACACAACAGGCCTGTTGTGCTTGGCAGTTTCCACTTCAGAAACTGGAAAATGGTTTCTTACCCCTGACGTGTAGGCTGCCCTGTAACACAGGTTGATAAGGCAGGTGTACATGGGGAATCTCTCCTAAGAGTTGTCAATTGCATTTCCTCTGGCATCTTGACAGATATTTATGATTTCTTTTTTCAACATTTAGCTGGAGACTGCCCACACAAATACAGCTCTCACATATTTCCTAATCAGCTTCAATGGAAAGTGTTGGCTGGTTCCAGTTACAAACAAAATGATTTTTAAAGTGGAATTTTATCTGTCCATTAGACAATGTTGTCCAGAGTTGTCTAGTGCAATATTTCTTTTATCAACTGTAAAATATGAAGAATAAGGAGTACTCCAGCAGTAGCACACAGCCCTGGTTGACTGATATAATCACACAGAAGTGCTGCTCATGCACTGCTGGAGTACTATTTTTCATGTTTTACTGGTTGGTTGGTTGGTTTGGGGTATAAAGGGACCAAACTACAGGCACATCAGTCCCTTTTTCCTGCTGCAAGCAAGGCTCAAGGTACAAAAACACCCACAGTACATTTGAGAAAGTAAAAGGGGGAAAAGGAATTGACAACCACACCTAAAAAGAAAACAAATGGAACGAACAAAAAATGGGGAAAACATAATACACCACAAGGAAAAGTAGAAGAAGGTATTAAAACCATAGAGCAGATAGTCTGAGCTGGCTGATCACAATAATAAAAGAGGATGAGCGAGCCGCTCTGCAACACATTAAAACGTCCACCCCAAAAAGACAAGGCGAGATGAACACATGTAGGGAAAAGAAAACCACTAAGACAAACAAGTGCAAAGAAAGTGCAACAAAGTTAAAATGGAGGGAGAGTGGTGGCCTCGGAGAGAAGGCTAAATGTCCACCCTTAGATGGTACGATAAAACCCCCCCTCATGAATAAAATGTAAAACTAAATCTGATGTTGAGGCATTGTCACCCAACATCAAAGGTAGGATGCTAGGAAGGTTAAAAGTCCACCACAGAGGGGCTAAAAGTGGGCAGTCCAGCAAGATGTGGACAACAGTCATAGGTGAGTCACAGTGACAGAGGAGATAGCCATGTGTTAGCCACATATGGCCAATGCGGAGTCAGCACAGAGTCCTGAGAGAGGACCGCATGGAGGACTTCCACATGTTCGTAGTCTCCTTAATAGCATGCAGTATTGAGATTATGCCATTCTGTCTCCAAAAGCTGAAAAACCTAGCGGTGTAATAATGATCGCAGGTCAGTTACGGGGATGCCAATCTCCAGAAGTGGTTTCTGTGTAGCATGTTTGGCAAGCCTGTTGGCAAGTTCATTTCCAGGGATTCCGACATGGCCTGGGGTCCAAACAAAGACCATGGAATGACTGGACCATCCCAAGGCATAGATGGACTCCTGGATGGTCACTGTCAAAGGATGGCACGGGTAGCACTGGTCGATAGCTTGTAGGCTGCTCAAGGAGTCAGTATAGAGAAGAAACGATTTGTTAGGGCATGAATGGATGTGCTCAAGAGCATGAGAAATGGCCACCAGCTCTGCAGTGAAAACACTGTAGCCACCTGGAAAGGAGTGCTGTCCAGCTATGTCCTCTGTGAACATGCGTGAAGCTAACGTGACCATCAGCCATTGAGCCATTGGTGTAAACCACTTCATGGCCCAGTACAAGTCAAGAATCGAGAGGAAGTGACAGCGGAGAGCTATGGGGTTAACTGAGTCCTTAGGAACATGTGAAAGATACAGGCAAAGCTTCGGCCTAGGTGTAAACTGTGGAGGTGTACGTGAATGGACTTCGAGTTGGTAAAGGCAAGGACTCCACTTCAGACAGAAGAGATTGGATGCAAACCGCAATAGTAAGCCCTAACCTGGGCCTCCGATACGGGAGATGAATGACCATGAGTGGGAAAAGAAGGCAGTAATTCAGATGCTCAGGAGAATTATGAAAGTGAGAAATGTAACTGGTGAGCAGTTGTGCATGCCTAACCTTCAATGGAGGGACTCTGGCCTTCACCAGAACGCTGGTCACCGGACTTACCCTATAAGCTCCCGTTGCCAGTCGAACACCACAGTGGTGCACTGAGTCGAGTAAACGCAATGCTGAGGGCACCACTGAACCATAGACCAGACTCCTATAATTAAGGCAGGATTGAACAAGGGATCTGTAGAGCTGCAACAGCATGGAGCGATCTGCAGCCCAGTTGGTGTTGCTCAGGTAGCAGAGGGCATTGAAGTGCTGTCAGCGCTTCCGCTTCAACTGACATAGATGAGGAAGCCACATCAATTGTGCATCAAAAACCAGTCCTAAGAATCAATATGTCTCCACTATAGTAAGTGGATCATCATTAAGGTAAATTTCTGGTTCCAGATGAACAGTACAATGCTGACACAAGTGCATTACACACGACTTCACATTGAAAGCTGGAAGCTGTGTGCTAGAGCCCATGACTGCACCTTGTGAATGGCTCCCTGTAGGCGCCGCTCAGCAACACCAGTACTAGTGCAGCCGTACAAAATTCAGATGTCATCTGCATAAAGAGAAGGTGAGACAGATGGCTCAACAGCTGCTACTAGACCATTAATGGCCACTAAAAATAGAGATACACTCAATACAGAACTCTGCGGGAACCCATTTTCCTGGATATGTGGGGAACTATGGGAGGCACCAACTTGGACATGAAAAGTACAGAGCGATAGGAAATTTTGGACAAAAATCAGTAGCGGGCCCTGGGGACCCTACTCATATAATGTGGCAAGGATATGATGTCACCAGGCTGTGTTGTAAGCTTTTCATAAATCAAAAAAGATGACTACCAGGTGTTGGTATTTGGCAAAGGCTGTTCGGATGGCAGACTCGAGGGAAACCAGATTATCAGAGGTAGTGCGTCCCTGGCGGAAACCACTGAGGCATGGAGCCAGTAGGCCACATGACTCCAGGACCCAACACAACCGCCAACTTACCATACATTCTAACAGCTTACAAAGAACGTTGGTGAGGCTGATGGGCCAATAGCTATCCACATCAAGGGGGTATCTGCCAGGTTTGAGTACTGGAATGATGGTGCTCTCTCACCATTGGGATGGAAAGACACCATCGCATCAGATCTGGTTAAAGGTGATGAGGAGATGTTGCTTGTAGTCGGATGAGAGATGTTTGATCATCTGACTGTGGATCCAATCTGGCCCAGGAGCTGTGTCGGGGCAAAGTGCAAGGACGCTGAGGAGCTCCCACTATATAAATGGAGCATTATAAGGTTCACTGTGACATTCAGTGAATGAGAGGGCTTTCCTTTCAATCCGCCGTTTGAGGGTGCGAAATACTGGGGGATAATTCTCCGAAATGGAGGCTCGAGCATAGTGCTCAGCAAAGTGCTCAGCAATTGTGTTTGCATTGGTAGATAACACACCATTGATATTAATGCCAGTGACATCGGTTGGGGTCTTGTACTCACAAACACATCTGATCTTCGTCCAGACTTGGGAAGGTGATGTATCTGTTTCTGACTTTTTATAAGCTGGCAAATGCAGGCATGAAGCTATTTAAAAACTAGTAGAAGCTCTAGGAAGTCTGCCACTTATGTTGCTGTAGAGCTCGCTGATGCTCTTTAATGACCTCAGCGATTTCTGGCGACCACCAAGGTACTGATGTTCGCGAGGGGGACCCTAATGAACAAGGGATTCTGTTTTCCACTGCAGAAACAATCGTTCTAGCGACCCACTCAACTACCATATTGATGGTACCATCTGGGGAAGATTCAATGGTGACAGCAGAGGTGTTAGCTTCCCAGTCTGCCTTGTTTGAAGACTATCTTGGTAGATGTCCATGGGAATGGTGCTGGGTGAGTGACAGGAAGATAGGAAAGTGGTCACTACCACAAAAGTCATTGTGGGCTCCCCAGTGGACAGATGGGTGAACTCCTGGGTTGCAGAGGGATAAAACAGTTGTCGATTAAGTGCCACACTGAAATGTTTGGGAGCACTAGTATTTAAGAGGCAGAAGTTGAGTTGTGACAGGAAAGTTTTAACATCTCTACCTTGGACAGCAAGCATGGTGCCACCCCACATAGGGTTATCGGCATTAAAACCTCCCAAAAGTAGGAAAGGTTTAGGGAGTTGATGAATCAGTGCACCCAATGTGTTCAGGGGTATTGCAGCGTCTGGAGGAAGATATATGTTGCAGACAGTTATTTCCTGCATTCTCCTTATCCTGACAGCCACAGCTTCAAGAGAGTTTTGAAGGGGCACAGGTCCATTGCATACTGAGTTCAGGATATGGACACAAACTCCACCTGACATTCTAACATAGTCACTATGGTTCTTGTAATACCCCCTATAGCTGCAGAGGGCAGGGGTCTGCATTGCCAGGAACAAGGTTTCCTGGAGGGCAATGCAGAAAGCAGGTGCAAAACTTAACAGTTGCCATAGATCAGCCAGGTGGTGGAAAAAACCGGAGAAATCCCACTGGAGAATGACATTATCATGAGGCTGGGAAGGCATGAAGTACTTAGGAGGCAGGTTACACCTCAGGGACACATGCTGTCACCGATTGAGTATTTGTATCCATTTCTGTTGTGGATTAGGCATCAGTGAGATCCAGTTCCTCAGGTGATGCTAAGATTTCCAAGTCATCCTCAGGTGCAGAGTCGGTGGGGAGTGGTGGTGGTGGGGTCACTGAAGGGTCCTATTTCTTAGCAGACTTTTTTGTTTGCTTGCCCTCTCTCTTCTCTTTAGGAGCTTGCTGGGGGGACTTCTTCAAAGTAGCTTCAGGCACAGAGGAAGACTGTGAAGCTCTTCATCCAGCAGCTTTTGGCTCCTTTAGATACTGGTGAGTATCTGCTGTGCCATTAGTGGAGACCATGGGAGAGAGGAGAGAGGGTTGCAAGGGACCCCTTCTGCACAAGAGGAGCCGGAGGAGGCTGTTGCTTCTCTGGCTGGAGGGAGGGGGGGAGGGCAAGGGGGAGGGGGGGGGGAGGGGGGGGGGACTGATGTCCCCTGCATTTGGAGGGGGCATTGCTCCTAAAGCATTGCAGAGTCTTGTACTCCATGATTTTCCACTCCTTTTGGAGTGCAGTGCAGTCTGGTGAGCAGGGGGAGTGTTGCTCTCCACAGTTGATACAAGTGGGAAGAGGCGCACATGGAGTATCTGGAAGCAGAGGACATATTCAGTCTTGATATGTGGCACTGGAAGTGCAGCTGGAAGATGTGCCAAAATTTCCAGCACATAAAGCAGTGCATAGGGGGAGGGACATATGGTTAATGTCACAGCGGTAAACCATCACCTTGACCTTTTCAGGCAATGAATCACCCTCAAAGGTCAAGATGAAGGCACCGGTAGCAACCCTGTTGTCTTTGGGTCCCCTGTAAACATGCCAGATGAAATGAACACCCCGCCATTCTAGATTGACATGGTGCTCATCATCAGACTGCAAGAGGAGGTCATGATGGAATCCCCTAGACCATGTTGAGGAGGCTTTTAGGGGGAGTGACGGAAACAGGAATATCACCCAGCCAGTCAGAAGTGAGTAACACCTGAGATTGGGCTGGAGATGCTGTCTGAATCAAGACTGCAATACTTCTCATCTTGGACAGCGCTGTCACTTCCCAAAATTATCCTCACAATGTTCAACAAAAAACTGAGGCTTTGTAGGTAGAAAGGAGCCTTGTCCATTCTGCTACAGACTAAATACCAAGGTGAATATAACTCTCTTTTTTCTGTATCCCTGCGTTCCTCCCATCGTGTAGCGAGGGAGGGAAATGATTTACGGTCATATCTGTCAGCATTGTACTCGATCTTGCCCTTCTTAGAGACTGCTGGAGCCGTACGGTCACCAGCAAGAGATGACTTAGTCCGCTTCATTGCGGGTCATCTGCCCTGATGACACCCACTCCAATCAGGGGCTCTCCCCACAGACGCCACCCAGCCACAGCAAAGGATACCTGGCATGATGGCCGTTGCTGCGAGTCCTGATGCCCCAGGAAGACAGACATCTACAATGTGGCATACATGGGGAGTTTACAGCTCAGGCTTCAGCAATGCGATCGCTGTGTCGTCAGGGGTTACCACCAAATGGATACATGATGGTCCCACCACAACGGGCTGGCTACTGTGCTGGATATTGGGTGCAGAGAAATCTGTTACTGTCATGGGGGCAAAAGAGGACAGGAGACAACGGAAGAAGATGAAATACCCCAGAAAGTGTCCTTTCCCAAATAGTTGAATTACAGGTGGAGATGCAAAGCCATGACATGAGGTTCAGGAGATCGAATCTACAGGCACTATGGATAACTCGTGCACCATGTAAGGCATCCTTCCTCTTATGACCCGTACTTCTGTAGAATTTGGAAAGTAGCAGGTCAAACCATAAAATGGGACCTGAACTTACAGGGCCGAACTGTGTAAGACCCATTTTAGTCGACTCTTATGAGAGGCAGGAATGCCTCGGGCCACTTCCGGATCCGCAGGGGGCTCAAGTTTTACTGTTCCTGTTAATACATATTGATAAAACAAATAATGCACTACACTAATTTGGATGACTCTATCAAATAGGCATGTGAAATTCAACTTTAAAAATAATTTACTTTGTAATAGGCAAACAAAATGACACTTTCTATTGCCACTGGTCATCCTATGAAAGAGGTGATGAGCAGAATTTCTTTGGAGTGACTCTAGCTACATGTTGCAAAAAAGAAATTGCAAATATCTGTTGAAACACGAGAGCAAATGGGCCTGGCAACCCATAGGAGAGAGACCGTGTGTGTGTGTGTGTGTGTGTGTGTGTGTGTGTGTGTGTGCGCGCACTTATGTCAATGATATGCAAGGAAAATATCACAACTCCATCTGTCTGTGGAAGCTCAGCCAGTAACCTATAAATCTCTTGTTTGCAAGTGCATGAATTTCTCTAACCTGCCAATAACTTATACTATATACTTACACAGGTTGCTTCTTCTGTAGCATTTAACAAAATGGAGTTATGAGGTTTACTTATATAAACAGCCAACATATATGTCACATATAATGCACCCATCTTTTTCTTCCCTCCTCTCTGCCCATCACCTCCTCCCCATCAATGCTAGTCTAGGCCTTTGTTTCTCCACCCATTTCCCCATCCCCCTTTCTCTGTCCATCTCCTCATCACTCCTCTCTGTCAGTTCGTTACATCCACTCCCTCTGTTTGTGATCCACCCCCCCCCCCCCCCCCACACACACACACACACATTATTTGTCCATCCCTTCCTCAACCCTTCTGTTCCCAACCATCCCCTCCCACTACCTCTCTCTGACCATCCCATCATTTATCCAGATCAACCTTCCACCAGAGTTCCTATCCACATTTATAGCCCTTCCAAAAACTATCTTTAAAGCAGGCCCATACTGCTCTAACACAACATTATCATCATGCAGGACAGCCTGTTCATTGGGAGCTGAAAAGCCTGCTTTGCCAAGCAGGTGGGTAAGACATGGCAACAGCATATCCACAAAACGGGTGCATCGAGCATGGTAGCCTATATGGAAGGGGCTTAAAAAGCATTCTCTCTCTCTCTCTCTCTCTAACATCTTCTGACTTGTGTGTCTGATACATATCACACATTTACTTCCTCCCCCTCTCCATGTGCATCTCTTTCTCGCTCATCCACTTCTGTCCACCTTGTACTCCCACTATTTTCTCTCCCTCTCCCCCTCTTCCCTCACACCTTCAACCAGTCTCCTGCATCTCCCCCCCCCCTTTCCCCCCTCTCTGCTTATCAATTCCACCTCTCCTATCTGTCCATCTTCTCCTCCCACCTCTCAGTCCATCTCCTTTTCCCTCTCTGCACATCCCATCCTGCCCCCTCTCTCCCTATTGATCCCCTACTGCCCCCCTTGTCTCCCCTATCAATCCCCTCCTGCTCTCTCCATCTCCTCCTCTACCAATCTCAACATCGCCCCCACACCAAACACCCTCATTTATGTGCTTAGCCCCTGGAAGTGAGTTTGATAAAGCAGGTTGGTGCTACTCCCACAATATGTGTATATGCCAAGGGCAAAATGCTTTGTTTCCTCATGATATGTAGGCTGTCTTACAAAGCATGTCAATAAAGCAGGCAGATAATACTCTAATCCAAGATGTCTGTTGTGCTGGGCAGCTTACACATCAAGGCTGAAAAACCACTTCTTGCACCTGATGTGTAGGCTGCCCTACAAAGCAGGTCAATAAGGCAGGTTGACACTATTCCTATACAACACACCTGTTATGCAGGGCAGTCCATAAGGTAGGGGCTTAAAAATAACTTGTGTCTGTATCTCCATAAATGTTAGAGCTTGAGCGTTATAAGTTCCCCTATGTCAGTCCTTTCAGGGCAAGGAAATTTTCTGTCACATTTGGACCACTTCAGTCCATGGGTCAGGGGAGAAGTTCTAAACATGGTGTATCACTCTATGTAAAACCTACATCAACCTAGATAACGACCATTGGTCACAATAGTTGCAACCTTGTAATAGTATAATAGTTAAAGACTGAAACCTGTTTCTCATTTTTTTTGTCATCTATTTTGATGTAATACTGACATGGATGTATGCCTTGTTTCTCTGCAGTATTACCACAATTTGCAGTACTGGGTGCGGTTTGCATAACTTCCATGAGGTGATGTTCTGGTCTGGAGTACGGCAGTGCCCCACTGAGAAAATGCATGCACCGTGACGATCCTGAATGATGTCTCAGCAGAACACAAGTTGACTAAAAATTTCATTAGTTATGTAAAACCTCAAGCTGTATATACAAGTGATGTTTCTCTGTTGATAAATATTGAAATACAACAAATGATTGTACAGTGAGATGGAATACAAGTATTTGTTAAAGGAATAAGCATTTTATATTCCTTTCTATAAATCAGAAAATTGCTTGAAGAATCTAAGATTTCAGCAAAAGAACAATGGTAATGCTGACAGAGTCGAAAGAGGTGAGCCAGTGCTGTCCACAGAGAAAATTATTTCATGGGTGAAGCATTTCAGAAATGCAAGATAACAACAAATCTGAAGACAAATGTATTTAAAAGTTCAACATGCACTATTTACGGATTATTAAACAACAGAGAGGTTTTAATTTTAGTAAAATTGGACATATTAGTGTTTGGTGTTAAGTTGCTAGTAGAATATAATTATTGTAATGTAAATACATAAAACTGCAACCAGTCACTTTTTTGAATAGTTATTTATTATTCCATGAACCAGTTGAATGCTGAAGATTAGATGGGTAGATCACATAACTAATGAGGAAGTATTGAATAGGATTGGGGAGAAGAGAAGTTTGTGGCACAACTTGACCAGAAGAAGGGATCGGTTGGTAGGACATGTTCAGAGGCATCAAGGGATCACCAATTTAGTATTGGAGGGCAGCGTGGAGGGTAAAAATTGTAGAGGGAGACCAAGAGATGAATACACTAAGCAGATTCAGAAGGATGTAGGTTGCAGTAGGTACTGGGAGATGAAGAAGCTTGCACAGGATAGAGTAGCATGGAGAGCTGCATCAAACCAGTCTCAGGACTGAAGACCACAACAACAACAACATGAACCAGTTTTCGAATCCTTTTAGGTTCACCTGCACATGGTTTTCTGGAAGTTACATGCACACAGATCATGTCTAAGGGTGTGAAATGATGTACCAACTGGCCACCAAAATGGAAGCAGACAGGTGGACACTAACAGAAAAAAGCCCATACTGTTGCAAGCCAGCACCCAGCATTATGCTAGAAATGGTGATGTAACTTCCAGAAAACCATCTGAAGATGAATCTGAAAAGGTTCAAAAACTGGTTCATGGAATAATTAATGACTATTAAAAAATGTGACTGGTTGCAGTTTTATGTAGTTAGATTCAATTAACAGTCACGGGTTCTAAAGCACCCATAATGGATAAGCTTAATAAGAATATAATTAAATTTAACAACAAAAGTAAAAATATTTTTTTACCACATATACAATTCTTTTTAATGAAAATTAATTAATACAATCTAAGGAGGTGTCCAGAACATACAACTTAATTGCTTTGGTAACTTGTCAGAAATTTTATGTTGGTTGAAAGGAGAATCCCTTACATAAATGTGAATATAAACAGACAGATGTCACTGATGAAAAAAAGAATTTTTGAATGGTAGGTTTTATTTATTGTTGTCGGTTTTGTGTGGCTGCCTGCCATACTGAGCTAAGCCCATCAGTTTCTTTGTATATATTTCAGGCATTTTATATCATTGAGAAATGATTTTTCTGGCTATAAAACTGTAAAATGAGCTTGTTACTGTCAGCTTCAGTATTGGGCAATGAAGGCCGTTTTCCTTCCTAATTTTGTAATCTCAAATCATAAAAATGAAATAGAATATTGCTACTCACAACATAGAGAATGTGACTAGCTATAGACCTGTGGGCTAGGGGTAGCGTCTTTGATTAGTAATCAAAACATCCTCAGTCCTGGGTTTGAAACCTGCCGCTGCGTAAATTTTGAATAAAAGTTATCAGCAACAGTGGTTGCTAACTTCCAGCATAAGAAGTCACCCTCATTCAGCCAATGGCCTTGTCAAAGAGAGCGGAGGAGCAGACAGAAGTTCATGGCACTCTCTTGCCTTTGGGGTGGGAAACAGCTCCTAAAAGCTGGAACCATCGACAATGATCAATGGCATGAGGATGGAGAAGGCAATGTAAACCAGTGCATAAAAGACACATTATGTGTATTCTCTGGATAAGCGACCTGTAATTGGAAAAGTGTCAAGATTATCTCTCCACTGGCAAAAGATTTCAGACTTAACTCTCATTCGAATCTCAGGAATGGAACTGCTAAGGGAGAGCTTGATAAAAAGATTGAATAACCAAGATAGGAGTAATGTTATCTGAGGTGGGGCATGGAATATCAGAAGTCTGAGGGTGGTAAGGAAGCTAGAAAATCTGAAAAGGGAAATGCTAATGCTCAATCCAGATAAAATGGGTATCAGCAGCGAAGTGAAATGGAAAGAAGACAATGATTTCTGGTCAGACAAGTATAGGGTAATATCATCAGCAGCAGAATATTGTATAAAGGGAGTAGAATTCATTATGGATAGGAAGGCTGGACAGAGAATGAGTTTCTGTGAACAGTTTAGTGACAGCATTGTTCTCATTGGAATCTACAGCAAATCAACACCGACAACAATAGTTCAGGTATACATGCTGACATTCAAGCAGAAGATGAAGAGATGGAGGAAGTATATGAGGACACTGAATGGATAATTCAGTATGTTCAAAAGTCACAAGAGGGGGAAATATATGTGAAAAAGGCTGGGAGATACAGGAAGATTTCAATTAGATTACACTAGCAGACAGATATTTTGAAATCAGATAATGAATTGTAAGGCATACCCAGGGACAGATATAGAATCAGATCACAATTTGTAAATGAATAGCTCAGTAGACAGTTCAGCTGAAGAGGGATTGACATCACTGAAAAGGCCAATCACAGAAGATGGAGATAAAAATGTACTTATGAGGAAGGTAACTGTAAAGAAACCATGGGTAATGGAAGAAATACTTCAGCTCATTGATGAAAGAAGGAAGTTCTACAATGTTCAAGCAAATCAGGAATACAGAAATAAACGCCTCTCAGGAGTGAAATAAATAGGAAGTGTAGCAAAGCTAAGGACAAATGACTGCATATAAAATGTGAAGAAATCGAAAAATAAATGATTTTTTAAAGGACTAACTCAGCATGTAGAAAAGTCCAAACAATCTTTGGTGAAATTAAAAGCAAGGGTGGTAACAAGAAGAGTGCAATGGAAATTCCATTCCTCTGTTAAATGCAAAGGAGCGAGGGGGTAGATAGAAAGAGTACATTGAGAGCCTTTATGAGGGGGAGGACTTATCTGATGGCGTGACAAGAAGAAGAAACATGAGGATATAGAGAAGAGATACAGGATCCAGTATTAGAATAATAATTTAGAAGAGCTTTGGTAGACTTGAAATCAAATAAGAGAGAAGGGATAAATAACATTCAATCAGAATTTCTAAAATCATTGGAGGAATTGTGTAACAGGACATCCTCCTCTAGCAGTACCTTTCTTCAACAGTAGTTGTCGAGATCAGTATTATTTTTCGAATTTTGGACAGGTCAATATTATCTCAGTTGCTTTTCTGAAAACTTTCATATAGTTTTTTAAACACTATGTTATGTTTCAAGCTAAAATTTAAGAAAAGGAATTATTTTATAAAATATTTTAGTTTTAATGTTATAATTGGCAAGTACTAGTTCTGAATGTACAGTTACAATTATTTTTTTTAGAAGCATTTGAAACTGCGAATTATTGGCACACTTAAAATTTCTATTATTAATTACACAATCCTGTACTGTTTACTATGTTTATTTCTGGATTCATTTATGAAATAATAATCCAAATTAATAATCTAAAAGAAACTAGCAGAAATTCGTTTGTTAAGAAAAATTGTAAACACATTGGAATATTGTTATTACCACAGAGTGTGGGAGTTGTAAGCATGCCTCTGATGTGATTGGATGTATTTTTGTGCAAACAATGTAATTTTGGTTTTGTTAATGTGAAAAATCGAAATACTGTATTATCTACTAAACAGTTAGACAATACATTTGCATAAAAAAATTCCGAAACAACAATCTTTAGATTTATTTAGATTAAACCAACCATCAGGACCTGATGTGACTTTTTCAGCTTCAAGAATCAGACCCCTAGACAAGAACAATTGGAGCCAACTCACCATGGCAAGCTAAGTAAACTAGAAAGTTCATTGCAATCTTCACTCCTCTCAGATCTCCATAAAAGACATTGTGTAATGTGGACTATAGGTGGAAATAGGAAGGAGGGGGTAGATTACCAGCAGCAACAAAACAGTTATTCATGCTGGTTTGAAGAATGTATAAGACTGGGGATGTACCATCATACTTTTGTAAGAACATCATCCATACAATTCCCAAGATTGCAAGAGCTCATAAGTGCCAGAATTATCAGATAATCAGCTTAATAGGTCATGAATACAAGTTGCTGACAAGAATAAAAAACAGAAGAATGGAAAAGAAAACTGAGAATGTGTTAAATGACAATCAGTTTGGGTTTAGGAAAGGTAAAGGTACACAAGACACAGTTCTGATGCAGTTTATAATGGAAGCAAGACTGAAGAAAATTCAAACATGTCATAGAATCTGTTGACCTGGAAAAATAGCATTCGACAGTGAAAAATGGTGCAAGTTGTTCAACATCCTGAGAAAAATAGCGGTAGGCTATAAAGAAAGAGGGGTAATATACAATATGTACAAGAACCAAGAGGCAACAATAACAGTGGAACACCAAGAATGAAGTGCTGGGATTAAAAAGGCTATAAGACAGGATGTAGCCTTTCAGCCCTGTTGTTCAATCTCTACTTTGAAGACATAATGATGGGAATAAAAGAAAGGTTCAAGACTGGAATTAAAATTCAAGGTGAAAGGATATCAGTGATATCATTTGCTGATAACATTGCTATTCTCAGTGAAGGTGAAGAAGATTTACACGATCTGTTGAATAGCGTGAACACTCTAACAAGTAAAGAATGTGGACTGAGAGTAAATCGAAGAAATACAAAAGCAATGGGAAGTAGCAGAAATGAAAATAGCAAGAAACTTAACAACATAATTAATGATCACGAAGTAGATGGTATTAAGGAATTCTGTTACATAAGCAGCTAAAAACCCATGGTGGGTGGAGCAAGGAGGAAATAAAAAGCACACTAGCAATGGCACAACCTCAAGAGAGGTCTAATAGCATCAAACGTAGATCTATTTGAGGAAGAAATGTCTGAGAATCTATGTTTGGAGCACAGCATTGAAATGCAGTGAGACATGGACTGTGGGAAAACTGGAACAGAAGAGAAACAAACCATTTGAGATGAATTGCTACAGAAGAATGATGAAAATTAGGTGGACTGACTAATGTAAGCAATGAGGAGGTTCTTGCAGAACTGGAGATGAATGGAATATAAGGGAAACACTGACAAGAAGAAGAGACAAGATCATAGGACATCTGTTAAGACATCAGGGAATAACTTTTCATAGTACTAAGGGAATTGTGGAGGGTAAAAACTGTAGAGAAAGACAGAGATTGGGATACAGCTAGTAAATATTAAGGACATAGGTCACAAGTGCTACTCTGAGATGAAAAGGTTGGCACAGGAGAGGAATTCATGACAGGCCTCATCAAAACAGTCAGAGGACTCATGACTCAAAGAAAGAGCTTCAAATTATGATTATTTGTGACTATACATTTGGTGAAGATGTGGTTAGATGACAAACTCCTTAAGAAGGTGCCTACAAGAAAACTATGGGTGGACACAACAAATTATCCTAAGAACTGCTGGGCAGTCACTACTTTCTAAGTTACATCTTGAGACTTTTTTTTCTGTCATCAATCTTCTTACTGTTTCAATGTGGCTCAGCACAAGTTCCTCTCTTGTGGTCACCTCTTCATCTCAGAGTAGCACTTGAACCCTACATGCTCAATTATTTGTTGGATGTACTCCAATCTCTGTCATACCCTACAGTTTTTATTTAGCCTCAACAGCTTCCTCAAGTAGCATGGAAGTTATTCTCTGATGTCTTGACACATGTCCTGTCATCTTGCCCTTCCTCTTGTCAGTATTTTCCACATGTTCTGTCTTCACTGATTTTGTGGAAAGCCTCCTTATTACTTATGTTACCAGTCTACCTGATATTCAATATTCTTCTACTTAACATTAATGAGTGTAAGTATTTAAGATGCATTAATACAATGAGTTGTTTAGCAAACTTCTTGTAGTGGTCAATTTCCACAGCAGCTAAATTGATTTGTTTGTTTGTAGAACTGGCCTTTTCATAACCTTCCTGTTGTCATGTATATGTTTTCACATGTGAACGTAGCCATGGATCCACTGAAGCTGTTGTCTTATAAAAATGCTTTATTTGGCATTTATGGGCCAATTTTGACCCAGTGGTAATAATGTAGTGTAGCAAGTAGACATATCCACTGCGTATTTTAGCAAAAAAACATAAAGAAAACAATTACTCAGCCGAGATGCAGTGCTGGGACAGTGTAGTCAGGCAGGAATAGGTGTATGTGTTTGTGTGTGTTTTGCATTAGTTGTCTCTGACCAAGAATTTTTTCGAAAAGCTCAGCAATGTTTGTGTTTTTTTTATTTATTATTGCCTCAACAATATGGTAAGTGGTTATCTTTGCTGTAACCACAATTTGAAACATTTTATCAAGTGATGTCCTCTTTGGTGACGAGTAGAAAAGTCAGTCTGCTCTGGATGCAGGTTGACATTATGCCTTTGAAACCTACTGAACATGTTAGAGTGATGTGCACTGATTTGAGTGAAGTATGGAGACACTATCAGCTTAAAAAAGTGCTGTAAAACAAAGCACCATTTTTAATTGTGTAGTCTGTCAACATTAATTGATCAAAAACTATGGAGAAACTGACATGAGCAGATTAAACTTGTTGATACAGGGAATACACAGAATGTACAAATGGATCAAATGCACACACAAGCAGGTTTTATCTTATATTGGTGGAATCTTATATTAAAATTATTGTAGTATCCTCTTTACACTGAAGCTCAATAGAAGGGAAAAATATTATCAATAAGGGAGCGAAAATCAGTTGTGATAGGGTAGTAAGGAAGATTAGTTACAGTGGTGGTACACTTTTCCCAAAAAGTGTGCTTCATTCTCTGGTGGATCCATTATCTTTCCTGAGTGCAAAATAGTGCATATATTTTCAAAATGATGTCAGTTTAAATAAGTAATAAACAGTTACAGTAAATTACACAACTATAAATGTTATAAAAATGAAGTTTATATCACAAGACACACAGGAAATATCTGAAAAATGAAGAAATATTGGGCAGACAGAAGAGCAAAATATCCTTTACACAATAATAAATTCTAATAATCTTCTGGATAACCATTGCATTATTGAATTATTATTGAATTGCATTGTTCTGTCATGTCATAACCACAATCAAGTTCAAATCCAAAGACTACGTCTTCTGTGAAGTATAACACTTAGCAGTGTAAGCATGTTTATTATTGACACCAATGTACATCCGAAACAGAACTGAACTCCTGGACAGGGGGTGCCATTATTTATACAAATATTGGAATTCTAAAATATGTCAGCTTTACGAACACAAGAAATTTCCTGGACCTTCCAGAAATGATAAATGCTAAATAACAAGTATTTCCTGATGATGAAGTTTGAACTGGTGACCCACAGTATGCCAGCCAGTAGTTCTTGGTCACTACTCCAGAAGGCATGCAGCAAAGCTTGAGGCAGTATTATTGAATAACAACAATTCCTTGTGTAAACCTTTGTATAATTGGTCAGAGTGTTTGAAAGACGGCCATGAAATATAAATAAAAAGCAAGACAATTAGTAAAATAAAATTTTATTGAAACACAGTTCAAACATCCATGGGATAAATGAATTTTGCAACTGAATAAGTTGAGGCATTGTCCTCATTATCACGTCACAGACATTTTTATGAGTTATAATTTCATTATAAAAAAACTGCAATCAGGAACATATTCAATATGATAAACACTGTTTCTTTTTAATTCACCCGACACATTGTTTCATATATCTAGTATTTGTTTTAACAATTTAACACTGAAACATTTACATTATATATGTATATTATGTATATAAATAAGGTTACAAGCATTCCCTGTCTTTGTATCTACTTCAATGAGATCATAATGAATACCATTCACAAATCTAGTTTAAGTATATTATACACTAAAAATCAGTATCATACAAAACTTTGGTATGCACATTAATTTGCACAGTTGAATTTGTGATTTCACACAATGTCTTACACTTTACATTTTCAAGGCACAACTAGAGACATGACATGAAAGGATGTAATGACTCCTGTTCCATTTTCTCTTCCTTCATGTGATGCCCATTTAGGCAGTATCATGCATTCTTCAAGAAAAACGCATCTGCAGTTGTGGGCCAACTAACTGATAGAAATGGGATTTCTCATCTTTTAGCAAAGCGTCTGGAGAATCCAGTTCAAGAACTTTGCCACCACCCATTACAATCACCCTGAAGAAATGAGAGAATGAGATTTATTCATAAATCAAATTATGTTCCTTTTGGCAGTTGAGGCACTTTAGTAAGCTTCTAAATTTTCAGTACGAGTTAATTTCACCACTGTTCCAAAAAGAGAGACACAATACTTCACAATTAGTTATATAGAGCCTAGTCATTCTTAGCTAAATGAAATGCATTTGAAATGATTATGGTGAAGAGGCTTCTTACAAAAGAAATTTTTAAATGCACTGTATCATTCACAACAAAGCAATGCACAGTAATCAGAGACAAGGCAAGTCCACAAAATATGTCTTGAAGATGCACAGAGCAGTGCAATCAGTGTGGATGGACAATTGTAGTCTGCAGTGTCGTGCACCAGTGAACACAATCCACTGACTGTCAGTACAACAAATCTAGTGGTTCTTTCATGCATTTTATATTTGGACGGCATTTGCGGGATCATTGACATAGAATGGTGGAGGTTCGTTTCAACGTGAATTGAATATGTTGTTATTTAATTTAACAAAACACCCCCCCCCCCACACACACACACACGTTATCAAAAGTATCTGGACACCTGGCTGAAAATGACTAACAAGTTCATGGCACCCTCCATCAGTAATGTTGGAATTCAATAAGGTGTTGGCCCACCGTTAGTCTTGATGACATCCTCCACTCTCGCAGGCATATGTTCAATCAGGTGCTGAAAGGTTTACTGGGGAATGGTAGTCCATTCTTCATGGAGTTCTGCACTGAGGAGAGGTATTGATGTCAGTCGGTGAGGCCTGGCAAAAGTCGGCAATCCAAAACTTTGCAAAGATGTTCTATAGGATTCAGATCAGGACTCGTGCAGGCCAGTCCATTACAGGGATGTTATTGTTGTGTAACCACTCCACCATAGGGCATGCATTAACAGATTAGATTAGATTAGATTAGATTAATACTAGTTCCATGGATCATGAATACGATATTTCGTAATGATGTGGAACAAGTCAAATTTTCCAATACATGACATAATTAGGTTAATTTAACAACATACTTAAGTTAATATAACAACTTTATTTTTTTGTGTTTTTCGTTTTTCTTTATTTTTTATTTTTATTTTTTTTTATTTTTTAAATATTTTTTTCTTTTTTTTCTTAATTTATATCTAAAAATTCCTCTATAAATTAAGAAAAAAAAGAAACAGGTGCTTGACCGTGTTGAAAGATGCAATCGTCATCCCCGAATTGCTGTTCAACAGTGGGAAGCAAGAAGGTGCTTAAAACATCAATGTAAGCCTAAGCTGTGATAATGCCATACAAAACAACAAGGAGTGCAAGCCCCATCCATGAAAAACACAACCACACCATGACACCACCGTCTCCAAATTTTACTGTAGGCACTACACACACTGGCAGATGACGTTCACCGGGCATTCACCATACCCACACCCTGCCATTGGATCACCACACTGTGTACCGTGATTCATCACTCCATACAACATTTTTCCACTGTTCAATCATCCAATGCTTATGCTCCTTACACTGAGCGAGGCGTTGTTTGTCATTTACAGCTTGATGTTTGATTTATGAGCAGCTGCTCGACCATGATATCCAAGTTTTCTCACCTCCCGCCTAACTGTCATACTACCTGCTGTGGACTCTGATGCAGTTTTGAGTTCTTGTGTGATCGTCTGGATATACGCGTGCCTATAACACATTACAATCCTATTCAACTGTTGGCGGTCTCTGTCAGTCAACAGACGAGGTCGGCCTGCACGCTTTTGTGCTCGCCCCTCAATACATGAGGGGTGCACTACACACAGGAAGCAGCTACATGGGTAGAACAGTGCTTGTGGCATGCACATGGTTTTTTTTTTTAGATTAGGTTCCTCCCCATGGGAAACAAACCATTGGCCTGAAAAATTACCAGTTCATGACACTGATGTGGGTGTGCCAACTGTAAAAATTGTTAGTTCACCTAAACAGGTCATTCCAAAGGACTTAAATATGCTAAATTTCATGTTAGTAAATTGTTGAAGTGTCTTTAGCAGGATTGCCAAGTTACTCTCCAAAATAAACAATAGTAATTCCAATATTGTATTAGGTACCAAAAGCTGGTTAAAACCTGACATAAAAAGAGTGAAATTTTGAACTCGGATTGGACAATGTTTAGGAAGGATAGGACTGGTGCTATGTGAGGTGGTGTGTCCATTGCAGTTAAAAGCTGTTTAAATGCTTTCGAGATCGATACTGAGTTGGACTGTAAAATAGTCTGGATAAAGCTGTCAATCAGACAAGGTGTGACCATTGTATTAGGATGTTTTTATAGACCACCATCAATCAGAACAAATGTCGAATGTTTCAGGAAAGTCTTGAGTACATAGGAAATAAACCCAAATTGTCCATTAGTTATAAGTAATGACTTTAATCTGACATCCATTGACTGGGAGCTCCAAGCATTCACCGTGGGACTCAAAGACATTGAGCATCTTTGTTGGAATTTAAAGGTATTGTCCCTCACGTGCTAGAAAAAAATGTGCCTAGCAAAAATATGGGGAAGGGAAAGGATCCACCCTGGTTCAACAAACATATTAGGAAGTTGCTGAGAAAGCAAAGAATTCCACACAGTCATTTCAAATGTAGTCACTGCTCTGCTGCCAAACAGAAATTATGTGAAATGAAAGCAGCTGTCAAAAGATCAATGAGAGATTCTTTTAACAAATTTGAAAGCAATATTTTATCTGCAGATTCTAAAAATACCCCAAAAAATTTTGGTTGTAGATAAAATCTATGAACACTACAAATGATTCAGTACCTTCTCTTGCTGAAACTACAGGTAATGTAATGGATGATGATAAACAGAAGGTCGAAATTCTAAACCTAGCTTTCAAAAACTTGTTTACGGTAGAGCAATGCAACACCATTCCCACTTTCAATTGTTGAACAAATGCAAGGATGGCTGACATAGTGTTTAGTATATCTGGGATTGTAAGACAGGAAGGTAACTGGCCCAGACAGTATCCCCGTAAGATTTTATGTTGACTATGTTACAAATATAACACCATTCTTATCCATCATCTACCAGAGATCATTGGAAAAGTGGAAAGTTCCACAGGGCTGGAAGAAGGCCCAGGTCATAGCAATCTATAAACAGGGTAGAAAATTGGATGCACATAATTACGGGCCCATTTCATTGACATCAATTTGTTGTAGAATCATGGAACATATTTTGTGTTCAGACATAATGACCTTTCTAGACTCTGAGAAGCTCATCTGCAGAAACCAGCACGGTTTTAGGAATCAGTGGTCATGCGAGATATACAACACGATATACAACAGGCTTTAGATACCGGCTCCCAGGTTGATGCCATATTCCTCGACTTTCGAAAGTCATTCGACTCAGTTCTGCACTGTTGCTTGCTCCAAAAAGTGCATGCTTGCGGTCTATCCAATGACATATGCAGTCGGATAGAAAGTTTTCTAACAGACAATAAGGAGTATGTCATCTTGAATGGGGAGACTTCAACAATAACAAGCGTAACATCAGGTGTGGCTCAGGGTAGCGTAATAAATCCACCGCTTTTTCAATTTATATTAACAATCTGGTTGATGGTATTGACAGCAGCATTAGACTGTTTGCAGATGATTCTGGAGTCTACAGGAAAGTAGTATCACACAAAAGTTGTGAACAAATCAATCAGAATCTGCAGAAAATAAATGAATGGTCTAATGACTGGCAGTTATCTCTCAATATTAGTAAGTGTAACCTACTGCGTATAAGAAAGGGAAAATCCCCATTAATGTACAAGTATAAAATAAATGCCCAGTCTTTGGAAGCAGTAACATCTGTCAAGTATCTGGGTGTGACTATTCGAAATGATCTCAAATGGAATGATCAGATTACACAAGTAACAGGCAAGGCTAACTCAAGATTGTGGTTTATTGGCAGAATCCTGAAGCGATACAGTCCTTCAACAAAGGAAATTGCTTACAATACGTTAGTTTGTCCAGTCTTAGAGTATTGTTCATCTGTATGGGACCCTCACCAGTTGTGTCTGATTCAAGAGATTGAGAAGGTCCACAGAAGAATGGCAAGGTTCGTGACTAGTACATTTAGCCATCGTGAGAGCATTACAAATCTCATAGAAACTATGAAGTGGGACACACTTGCAAACAGATGACACGCTAAATGGAAGGGGCTGCTCACTAAATTCCAAAATCCGATCTTCGCCGAGGATGTAGAGCATATATTATTACCACCAACTTTCAAATTGCGCAATGATCACCATTTAAAGATAACGGAAATTAGAGCTTGTACTGAGGTGTTCAAACAGTCATTTTTCCCTCATGTGATCAGCGAGGGGAACGGAGGGGGGGGGGGGGGGTGGGGGGGTGGGAGGGGTGTGTGTGTGTGTGGTGGGGGAATATGACTTTGGTGTGAATAGTGCCCTCTGCCACACATCGCTTTGTGGCTAGCGGAGAATACATGCAGATGTACATGTACATGTCCCTTCACGTTTCCACTTCACTATCACATCAGAAACAGTGGATCTAGGGATGCTTAGGAGTGTGGAAATCTCGCGTACAGGCGTATGACACAAGTGACACCCAATCACCTGACCACGTTTGAAGTCCGTGAGTTCTGCGGAGTGCCTCATTCTGCTCTCTCACGATGTCTAATGACTACTGAGGTCACTGATATGGAGTACATGTCAGTATGTCGCAGCACAATGCACCTAATACGAAAAACGTACATTTTTGGGGGTGTCCGGATACTTTTGATAAAATAGTGTGTGTGTGTGTGTGTGTGTGTGTGTGTGTGTGTGTGTGTGTGTGTGTGTGTGTGTGTGCGTGTGTGTCTGGTGCGTCATCTTCTTGGGATCCACCCTCCACAATGCAGTCCTATTCTGTCACGTCTCTGCCAAGTCCATGCAATTCCCTGTCACCCATACTCCCTCCACAAAAACTCAGGATCAATCTTCTAAGATGTTCTCAGCCAAGAATGTTGTATTATTTCTCATCACTCTAGCTCCATTCCATTCACATCAGCAAATCCAAGAACATTTTTCATCTCAGTGAATAATTTTTCAGTGATTTGTAAATACTTTTGGAATCTAATGTGCTTTATTTAGACAAAGGGGTTAAAAATATTTCTACAACAGCTGAAAATTACAGTAACACCAACAGTATAAGAACAGACTAAGATATTGCATAAGTTGAGTAGTTGATGGAGTAGGAGTTGGGGGTAGGAGTTTCTTAGCAAGATATTGTTCATCTCCTGGCTCAATGAGAGGTTGTTGAATTCTTGGTGAGTATGTGGTTGTGTTTTGCAAAGCCTATGTGATATTGAGTGTTCAGAGAATTACTGGCTAGAGGATGATTTTCAATAATTTTGGATGTTTTTCTTGTAAGGTTGAAAATGGTGAGCACTTCATCTCTGACAAGACCTTGGGTACACCCAAAATCCCAAACAGTATCAAGGGTCATGTTTTATGTTAAACTGTAAGTACTACCTTTAACTGTTTGGTTGAAATATAGATACATTCAAATTTTCAGCAGAGATTGCAATGGTATAGCTCATGGGGTCTGTATCCTGTGCCTTTGTGCTTTGTGACCACAAACCCCCCACCACATCAACACCTTTGTCACTCTTATATAATTTACAACTGCCACATTTTCATGTGCAGTGCACTTCCACTTTTATTTTATTAATCTGTATAACTATGTACGCTTTGTATTTCACATCACCAATATTAGATAACATATGATGTTGCTTATTACTGTATCTGATGATATATTTACCACCTCTGTAATAACATTACACATAAAATTATTGTTGATAGCTCTTGTCATAGCATGACATTTATCTGTATGGTACATACTAATGGTGTGACATGATTCATTTTCACCAAGCTGTAACATTGGCCACATTATGACTTGAAAGACTAACATAATTGCTCCATTCTTTGGCAATCATTTCTCTTTGCAATGACTTTACATCTTCAGAACTTTTTTCGAGTTTTACATGTGTTACTTCACTACTTGGTTTAGTTTAGCCACAGCATGATAAGATTGCTGTATTTATTAGGTCTTCTTTAACAGTATGACATCAAGAGATTTCTGTATTTACTGTAGTTCCCATTCATGGCAGACACTTCCTTTTGTTATGATTGTACATCTATTGTACATTCTCTTGGATCGACTTGAGTTGTTTTACTACCTGTTCTTGGTATGATCCATACTATGACGTGAAGAGATTTCTGTATATATTAAATTTTCCACTCTACCGTTTTGAATTGAAGAGATTGTTATATTTATCACAGTTTCCAATCTTTCCACGTGTTTTTACATCAGTTGTAGGATTTCCCTGTTGGACTTCAGTTATTTTACTATCTGGCTTTAATATCCATTTATTATATGGTTTTATTCTTTTGTAATTACTATCTTCCTTATGAACTTATACAACTGTATTGCATGACTGCTCTGATACATTAGCATTTATATAAGTATTCAAGTTATAGGTTCACGTTCCTTCCTTTTACCCTTTTCCTATTTAGTCTCCTTTTCTCACTTGTCCTCCCCTTTAAGTTACATTCTGTAAATTCCTACTTAATTTTCTTATATCGCCTGTTCCTCTGCTCCTGGTTCCCCAACTTTTTGTCCTCCATATTTTCCACCCCACCTTTTCATCTTCACCACCTCACCCCAACCCTATTCTCGTATCTGTATACTCTATTCTGCTACATCTCTCTACCCCCCATCCCATGCTTTCCCCCTCCCTTTTTCTTCCTTGTACCCTTCATCCCTAATACCCAGCCTCCACCTTATTATATGCATATTCATTTATAGTTTCTATTCTAGTACCACTTCCAACTGAGCTCCCTCTCCACACCCTTATATTTGTGCCTACATGTTATTATTATCATCCACCCTTTTTTGTTTCTACATCTAAAATTTTGTCTAGTATAAGTATGAACACAATTGCTTTGCAATATATTCTTACATTATAGAATGGAATGTTTATATGGCAAACATTCATAGACTCTTTCATAAAATGATTATATACAATCTGTAGGTACTCTTCAACAGATGGTTATGAAACGTTGCTTTGAAACTGATCTGTGGTGTACTAGGGCATTGTTGTATTTAATATTCCATATAGTAGAAGAGGTACAACAGTCACCTCTTAACATTTTTAAATTTCTTTAAATGTTTATTAATGATTTTGCCAACATTTGCAATATTATATTAGGTGACTAGTTTTGAACCTTACAGGTTCATTTTCAATCCTGGCCTACTGGGGCCACAAACAGCACTACATAGTTGTCAATGAACAGTGATTACAAAAGTAGTATTACAATAAAAAGTTCAAATGTAACAGAAATTAATTATTTGAATACAAACATACCTGCAGTGACAATGCTTGTCTTAATAATAAGCATAAACGTGGTGACACATGCTTTATAAATGCTTGCAGAATGAATGCTACAGTCCACACATGCCTCTTACCCAGTCAACATCAAAGCCGGGTTAAATACAGCCAACTGTACCAGAAAAATTTCAATGATGCTAGCATTGCACCTTGTGTACAAGCACAAGTCCTCACCCAATATTACATATTTGAACAAAAGATAAGATGTTCAAGTACATGTCCACAGCCAATGGACCCTTCGAATTAAAACAGGGGGCATCACAGCACCTTTATTAACTATTCACTTTTAAAATAAAGTACAATTAAACATATCACATTTGGTGTTCCATTACAAATTTTGTGTTATTAAAACAGATAGTTGTCTTCCAAAAGTCTACATACGTAAGTAGTTTAAGTACATTAAACATTTAAAAACATCCTGCTTAGCCAATGTCTCATGGCACAGAACCATGACATCTCATCAAGCATTGAAATAGCCTTGTCCTGGATTCAAAGTTCAAATCTGTTACTGTGAGCCCTGTTGTTGTAGATCACAGAGATTGAATTCTGAAGTACACATGCTCAAGCATTTTACATAATTCCAAACAATTGTGAGTTACTGGTCATACATGATGCATGAACATCCTTTTTTTATATACTGCCCCTATGATTAAGCCATAAGCCTGATACAAACATCATGACGTGACATAATTTACTAACTAGGCATGCTAATCCACTTAGAGGTGCACTTAAGTGCTCTCCTACACAACATTGTTTCAGATTCAAACATCATGATCTAACATATCTGCTGGTGTGACATGCATATCTAATTATGGATTACACTCAAATGATATGATATCCAGTATAAAGCACTCTTGTATGAAACACTGTGTTATATATCATGCAGTGGGCAGTCTTTTCTATTTATTCACTGTGGCATCATCATACACTATTTTGAGCATCTAATGCAGTAACTGAAAACTAAAAAGACTATTATGTGTGGGCTGCATGCACAACCCACAGACTCTCAACTAAAGATAAAATTAAATTAAAAATCCGAAATAAAGTTTAAAAAGTCAAGAAATAAAATTTTAAACTTCAGGCCTTTGTGTCCGGCCTCCATGTACGAACATTTTTGCATGTCATCTGCACATACTATTTAAAACCATTTTATCCTAGATATCATGCCATACCCCCCTTACACTCTGTTAATACCCTTTCACTACCATCCAGCATTTATCGGGAAATGGCAGTGGCATTCCAGAGTGCATGGCAAAGCCACTGGTGACATTAAGTGGACTTCCGATGACATGTCCATTTGTAACTAAATACACGGGTAGACGCAGAGGGCTTACATTACACTAATCAAGTCAACGTAATTGTATTAAGCAGTTCAAGAAAACACAAAAAACATAAGTCACTCCAAGCACCAAGTCAATTTGGTGAGCGTGACTGTATGACGACGAGCAGTAATTTGTCAATTGTTGTATCCACTTACAGAAACACTATTCTTATTGTGGCAAATAGTTTTTTTGTCTAACCCAAAGACCCCCATAAGAAGTGCAACCATAACAAAAGTGTGAAGTAATCAGGTTAATGTGTTAGTATTCAGCCATTGTATGCTTTTATGTATCTTCTTGTACCCAAATTACTGTTTATAGAAACTAATCCTCTAAAAAAAGTGGAAGTTATGGATTTGGGTACAAGAGGGAACATAAAGGCATATAAAAGTTTAATACTATCAGATTAACCTGAATACTTCACACTTTTGTTATAGTTGCACTCCTCTTAGGCATCTTGGGGGTTAAACAAAAGACTATTTGCCACATTAAGATTAGTAATTCTATAAGTGGATGTGTCAACTGACCAACCACAGCTTGACATCATACAGTGATGCTCCCCTAATTGGCTTGGTGCTTGGAGTGTTCTGTTTTTTGTGATTTCTTGAACTGCTTATTGCAATTTATGTTGACAAGAATAGCGTAATGTAAGCACTCTGCGTCTACCCGTGTATTTAGTTACACATGGATATATCATTGGAAGTCCACTTAATGTCACCAGTGTCTTTAATATGCACTCTGGGATGCCACTGCCATTTCCCGATAAATGCTAGATGGTAATGCAAGGGTATTAACGGGGTCTAAGGTGTGTATGGCATACCTAGGATAAAACGTTTTTAAACAGTGTGTCCAGATGAAGTGCAAAAATGCTCGTACATGGAGGCCGGACACAAAGGCCTGATTTTTAAAATTTTATTTCTTGACTTTTTAAACTTTATTTCTTAATTTTAATTTAATTTTATTTTGTTTTTAGTTGAGGGTTTGAAGGTTTTTGCATGCAGTCTACACATAACAGCCTTTTCAGTTTTCAATTACAGCATTAGGTGTCCAAAATAGTGTATGATGGTCTCACAGAGAATAAATAGGAAATACTGTCCACTGTATGATACATAACACAGTGTTTCATACAAGAGAGCTTTATCATTTGAGTGTAATCTGGAATTAGATATGCACGTCAAGCCAGTATATATGTTATATCATGATGTTTGAATTTGAAACAGAGTTTCGTGGACAAGCACTTACGTGTGTCTGTAATTGAATTAGCAGGTCTAGTTATTAAGTTATGTCACATCATGATGTTTGTATTGGACTGGTGGCATAATCATAGGGGCAGTATACAAAATGGTTTTTCATGCAGCAAGCACCATGAGTAACGCAAAATTGTTTCGAATTATGTAAAATGTTTGAGTATCTGTATCTCAGTATTTGTCCTCTATGTTTTATGACAACAGGACTCACATGAAGGGATACACACTTTGAGTGAAGGACAAGGTTACACATGATTAGATGTCATAATGATTTTATGCTGTGAGACACTGTTTTAGCAGTATTAAGTAATTGTTTTTACAAAACTTATTGACCAAACAAATCATATGTATTGGTTTCAAATGTTTTATTATGTAAAATATTTATGTATGTAGACTTTTAGAAGACAACCATCAGTATTTATAAAGAAAAATTTGTAATGGAGCATGAAATGTGATATATTTCATTCAGGGTGTACACATGGACAAGAAAAAAGGCTCCCAGATTTTTCCTGGATTTCTCAGTTAAAGTGCATTTTTCCCACAACAAAATACACTTTTTTCTTGGTGAAAATACACTTTTTCTGTGTTAAGAGACAATATACTTTTCCTTGGAGCTGTATAACTTACAAATCCTTTGAATGCCAAAGGTATTATATACCAGCATAGAACTTCCCAGCACTTTAAGAAGTGATCCAACAAAAAACAATGGATTCTGATGTGGAGCAACATGTACACTGCATATTTTTGTATCACGAAAGTTTAAGTACAAATTACACCAATTACAACACAATAACCTTCAAAGCACTGAAATCGATATTACGGTGCACTTTTGTCAGCCAATCATAGCTCTTGTTATGTGATTTGCCAGTCAATGACAGCAGATATTCAGAGCATAGGACTTGTGCTGCAGTCAGACGATTTTAACACCGCTGTTAAAAAGCACAAACACACAAATAGGAAAAGTTAATAGTTAAAATTAATATACATTCAGTTTAGCTACATGCCAAGCTAAGCTTTCACCTATAATACTGGTCGTGAAATTGTTTTACGGTTTTTGCAATTTGTTTTGTGGCACATTTTCTTTGCAACTAAAATTTTATTTTGATGTTATTCTCTCATTTACGTTTTCTTGCTGCATTAAATTCTGAAGTAGCAGGCCAAAGTAAAATTCTTTGTTAGAGTATCAGTTCCTACCAGTCAAAATTAGAATTTTTTTTAACTGGAGACTAAAACAAGAAAGTATCCCAGAATTCTAAAACATTTCCGTGTTTTTCTTGGATGTTTCCTGGATGAAAAAATTCCCCGGTTTTTCCAGACTGCCCGGTTGTCGTGGGGTGCATACACCCTGTGCACTGTACTTTACATTAAATGTGACTGGTTAATAAAGGTGATGTGGTATCCCATTTTAATTTGATGCATCACTAGCTGTGGATGCGCACTTGAATACGAAATGATTATTTATGTTCAAATATGTAAAGGGAACATGTGACACTAGTATTTGTATTTATGTAATATGTGTACATTTGTTTTTGTCACTCATTGTATTGATGTCAGGTTTAATAAAGACCCTTAGAAGCATCCACAGTTAAAACATGACATGCCAATTGGCTGCAGATGTGCGCTTGTACATGATGCTAGTGTCATCGAAAGTTTCCTAGTGCTGTTAGCTCTGTTGACCTACAGCTTGATTTTGACTTGGTAAGAGGCATGTGTGGATTGATTCATTCATTTTCCAAAGATTTATAAACCATCTGTTGCCACTTTGATGTTTATTATTAAAATCAGGCACTGTCAGTGCAGGTAAGTTTATAATCAAACAACAACATTATGAAAAGGATAGCTGGTACTCAATATAGCAGAGACGCTGAATCACAGATAGGCACTACAGAAAGACTGTCGGAAAGTGACCTCTTGGCCAACAAGGCCATTAGTGAAAACACACACACACACACACACACACACACACACACACACACACACACACACACACATGACCACAGTCTCTGGCAGCCAAAGCCAGAAATGGTCTGGCTCCAGCTGCCAGAGACTGTGGTCGTGTGTATGTAAGCTGCATTTGTGTGTGTGTGTGTGTGTGTGTGTGTGTGTGTGTGTGTGTGTGTGTGTGTGTGTGTGTGTGTGTGCGCGCGCTCGCGTGTGTGTGTGCACGCACGCGCATGTGCATACATGTTGTCTATTTTTGGCAAAGGCCTTATTGGCCAAAAGTTCACTACCTGACAGGCTTTTTGTTGTGTCCATCTGCAACTCAACATATCATGTATTTGGTGAGTAGCAACTATCCTTTTCAAATATTGTTGAATTCCATGCTGGATTTTCCACTGTTTGTACTTAAATAATTAATTTCCATTGCATCTGAACTTATTTTTGTAATATCACTTTTGTATTCACTGTTCACTGACAACTGTGTTCTGTTTTTTGTAACCTCAGTAGGTCAGGTTTGAAAATGAACCTGTAAGGTTTGAAATTAGTCACCCAATATAAGTACTGCAACTGCTGACAGAATAGTTAATAAACATTTTATGAAACTTAATAAAGTTGCTGGTCCCCTTTCAACAAAATGCTAAAACTAAAGAATTTTTAAATTTCCTGGCATAAGTGCTTTTGTTTACATTATGTATTTACAACTTACAAGGAAGTCAGTGCAAATTGTCACTGAAATTCAACTGAGTTGTGGTTTTTATGAATATGTTTGAGGTGCTGATTATAAAAATGTATAAACTAAATGCACTGCCAATAACACTGTGAGCTACAAAGATGTGATGTTCTGCTCACAGTGAATCATGCATACCATGGTAACGTGAGTTTAGTAACTGCAGTAACCATAAACAGTGTTCCTCTAGCTAATGTAGTTATTTGCAGCGTATTTTATGGTCAACACACACCGTACCATACCAAAGATCACCTGACGATGTATCCAATGCAACATCTAGGGGAACCAGACAGACTTTATGCATAAGAGCAAGGAAGTACAATAGTGACCCCTCTATATGTTGCATCCACCTCAGATTTTAATCTGTCAATTAGTGGTGTTACCGATTTCATAGAGCATCATACTGATTTCATAGCGCACCATGTTACTCTCACTGTCAACATAATCATGTGATAATGAATTCTGCAATTACAGTGAGCATGACTATTAGCCACTACAAACACAAAAGAAGGTCTACAGAAATTACAGTAAAGGAGAGAAATGCTCTGCATTTTTAACCAATGTGACATATGAAACAGTGGCAACCAAAGGTAATATAGATCACGAAAACACGATAGACAATATTGAAGAACATGAAGACACAGAAGAAGACTAGTCTAATTGTGAAAAGGATATGGATGATCCAGAATCTGACAGTGACAAAAGGCTGTTATGAAGTAATGGAAGACAGTTGTCTGCCTATCTGTCAAGTCCACCAAAGAGGAAACAGTGGGGTGACATACCTTTTGGAAAGGCAAAGGAGATAACTTCATTCAGGATTCTGGGAAAACTAAATGATTATGCTTTAATGAAGTAAAGAAATGACATCATAAGGTGCAAGACATGCATCATCTATTATATCTACTTCACATGGTACAGAAAGGGGAGGAAGGCCAGTGTTCAAAATTACAATTATGTAGCTGGAAAATTCAGGTTGGTGGCAACTGTCCTATGTGCTAATATTCATGACAGGGATATTTGTGCTCGGGGTTTGGATAAGGCCTAAGAAATAGAACTGACTCAATTCACTGGATCTATCTATGTATGGGCTACAAGTTTTAAACAGAGACACCACCTTGGCTCATGGGCAACAACAAAATGTGTACCAAGTATACAGATGATGACATGAATGAAAGATGTGATGAGTTTCACAAGGAGGTAATGTCCCTAATGAAACCATGGAACATATACAGATTTACTACTCCGATCACGGTGGTACACTCATTGTGAGCTCTGCACTTCAGGGGAGAGAAGTTGGTAAGAAGTTTGGTTTCGGAGTGATTGTGCAACAGTTCTTTCCTACACCATCCAACCTGTTATGTCAGCAAGTGGATATATGTTTCCAAAGATGCTGGTAATTTATCAGGTGCCTAGAGATCAGTCTGGACTGCCTGATTCAAGTTGCCTCAAAATACAGCCTAATCAAAAACCAAATCCTGATACAATTCCTTCAAGACATCTACTTCCCATGTGCAATGAAGAAGTCTCTTCTTCTGATTGATTCGCTTGGGACATGTTGTGACAGGACTCATATCAATGCTACCCAACTGTAAAACAAGGTGTATACAGTGGAGATCATCCCTCCTGGGTGCACACCTTACATTCAGCCACTTGATGCACTATTCTTCTGAGATTTCAATGTGGTGATGAAGCAGACTGAAGATCACAGTATCCTGAATGACTACAAGTTCACACCATTGTTGAGAGATTCAATTTCACTGCTGATGTGTACTTTATACAGTCAGTTCTGCTCTCCACCTTCACAGACTTTGTTCGATACTCCTGGACAGTAACTGGAATGATTTCTTCAGACCAAATGTAGTTCTGATGATCAAATGCAGTGTGACTTGGAAGATGGCTTCATGCAGGCATTTATGATGTGCTCCTACTGTGATAAGTGCAACACTGTTTCTGACACTTTATACTCTGTGCTCATGTTCATCCTTGTAATCTTTTGCCAAGAGCTACAAACAACGCATTTTTTGGAGTCGGTGACTGAATGTGGGCATGACTGTCAAGTGCAGTGTAACTGTTGATGGCAAATATTGTGCACATATTTGTAATGTACATGTAAAACTCTTATATGCAAACCAAAACTTGGTTGCAATTGAAATCACAACTTGCGCTAACTCCAAAGATATATGAAACTTATTCAGTTTATGTAACTCTTGTTAACTGCCTTTATCAGTTTTCTTCAGTCAACCACACAGTACGCCACATAGACTGACAGTCTACGATGTTCGTCTCTGGCTTTCATCACATTAGTAAATTCAACAGTGTGACTTGATATAATGGTGCCTGCACATGTAACTACTGTTTTTGGTGACCATTTTATGGCACAGTTATTCAATGTCATGCATGTTTGTTTTATTTCTGTCAGACACTTTCTGAATAGGTTCTCAGTTTTATGCTGTGACATCTGCGTTATGTAACCAAGATTAATATATCTGAATGATGATTTTGTTTGTGGAAGTCAGATAATACCCACCATGTAAGTAAATTTCAAAAGTAATTTAATTTTTAATTTATTTTCGAACCTACATTGTATTGCTGTAATATTACACATTTTCTGGTCCACTGTATTTTCATGCATTCTGTATACACTGATCAGTCAGAACATTATGATCACCTACCTAATAGCTGGTATGTCAACTTCTGGAATGGATAACAGAGGTGATGTGTCCTGACATGGAAGCAAATAGGCCTCGGTAGGTCACTGGAGGGAGTAGGCACTGCATCTACACACATAAGTCACCCAATTCTCATAAATTCCAAGGAGGAGGGCAATGGCCTCTGACACCACGTTCAATCACATCCCAGATGTGTTCGATTGTGTTCAGATTTGGTGAGTTGGAGGAGCAGCATATCAATTGGAACTCACCATTGTGTTCCTCAGATCACTCCATCACAATCCTGCCCTTGTGACAAGGTGCATTATCTTGTTGAAAAAAGCCACTGTCTTTGGGAAACATGATCATCATGAAGGGATGAATGTGGTCTGCAACCAGTTTACAATACTCCTTGGCCATCATGATGCCTTGCACGAGCTCTACTTGACACACAGCTGTATTGCCACATCTGATGGCCATCATGATGCCTTGCACGAGCTCTACTTGACACACAGCTGTATTGCCACATCTGATTTCAAGCTGGCCACGATTTAGTGCAATGAAGCATGTCAAGACAATCCTATATGATAAATTGTTAACTGTACGACCACAGTGAATGGATAATGTTTTGTAATTTAGTATTGTTCCATACCTCATACTGAGAAGATGTAAGTTACATAAGCTGTCACTCTGTTTTATGCAGATGCTGTAACTGATAACACACAACATTATCATAAATTCAGATGTGATGAATAAGCAGTTATTTTTACCAAGGAAATTACTTATTTGAAGAACCTAATAATTATGTGATTGGGATTTGAGAAGATGTTTAGCTGATCTGTCAAAGAAGATTTTAATAATTACCTTTACGAAAATACCTAAATGAAAATATAATCCAGTTTGTAGCAAAGGATAATAGGACACCACAGCATAACACAATTACTAAACATATACAGATATATTTTCTGCCTTCTGTGTGGCAACAAACAAATTATACTGTGTCTACTCTGAATAGATAAAAATTTTATGGCTTTTAAGGCTGGCAAAGTCTTAACGGGTTCTACGAGCTATAAGGATGTATAGTCAATTGCTTGTCTATATCTGAGGCTACAATTAGGAACAAAACAATGCATAAGGTTACTAAATAATTTACCAACTAACCAATGGTCATTTGAAGAGGACTCTATGTTATTTCATCGCAAAGCTTTTAAGTAAATCAACAGTAGTCAATATTTTCATCTAAATTCTAAAACAAAGTATCAGCACAAATTTGAGATTGCATTACATACCTGTCAAAGTCAGCAACAGCATGAGGACGGTGCGCAATACAAATAACAGTGCTCTGTTGGAAGGCATTTCGAAGAGCACACTGTATGGCACGGTCTGTCTCTGCATCAACGTGGGCTGTTGCTTCATCCACACACACTACCTATTAAACAAACAGATGTAAATGCTCTCAACAATAAACTATGTTTAGTTTTAAAAAAAAATTCTTAATATGCTTGTGTTTCTGATGTGACTAGAAACCAGAGTTGTTCAGCTATTTATAAATAAAACAGTTTACTGTGACAGTCACTGGTTTATTGTCTCACTATGTGTTCTGACAGGTCCCACCATCATCTTCAAGTGAGGAACAGTGATTTTACATTCCTGGTGTTAGCGAAGAGCACACCTTTTCACAGCAGCAGACAAGATTTAAGGAATGTTACCTTTTTTGTGGTGAAACAACTGTTTTTTTGCAGTATGTGTAAGGTAACTGTGATTCAATTGCACTGCTCTAACACTAGGAATTTAAGATGAGACATCCATCAACATTTAGGCTCAAATTTTGAAAGGCCCCGTTTTTTTATCTAAATTTCTTCCGCTAGAGACCGAATTCCATTTAGTTTACTGTTTTCCATAAAGAGATATCTTCTGTTCTGCTGGAAACTGTCTCCCTTCACGCATATATGGGTTCAAATAGATGTTGTCCCAGCAGTAGACACAAGATCTCTTGGTTTGAATCCCATGGTTTCTCTCTCTCTCTCTCTCTCTCTGAGAGGCCAGTGAAGACAGAAAACAGTCACACACCATATTTAAATTGACAGCATCCTAATCTAAAGATCAATTCCAAATCAATTCATATGTACACAGTATCAAATATACTTACAATGGAAGACATTAAAAAATACCTTATTGGAATTAATGGATTTCTAACATGAAAACTCTGGTAGTTGGAAGTACAGCAGTAAATAATAAACACAGTAATAAATAAATAATCAAGAATGTTTGTAAGCTATGAGATAAATTAAAAGAAGGTTTTTTTTTTTTTTTTTTTTTTTTTAAAAAAAAGTCTGTGGATCATACGATGTTTTGACAAAGAATACTTTTGTTTTAAAATTAAATGACACATAGTATAATGACAATATATAATCCAATCACCAAATGACATTCCCCCTTTAGGCAAGGAACAGACAATGTCAAACAATGACTTCAAGATGTTGGCACAGCAACAACAACATAATGGGTTACACTACTAATGTGGTCTTGACCCCCTTGGACATTAAGGCATTGCACTAGACAAGTATAGCTAACTAGTTATCCAGGAAACACTTTGCTCCTTTGGGCATCTATCACTGTCAGTTTGCTTTCAGAAGTAGCTACTTGTTGTAGGTCTAATGACACTGGAGAGTGTTCAGTTACCTTGAAATTCCCTACCATTTTTATCAAGCAGTGAGTTCAACAGGAAAGACTGATACTTTTAGTGCCCTCAGTTGATCTGATTATGGAAGATGCATCCTCCCTGATAAAATCAGCCTTTCGGAAATTTTATATGTGGGGCTCTTATGAGTAGAGTAGGATAAAAATCTGAGTAGAAAAAAGACCTGACTTCAATGCCAAGGCATTCATCGAGTGGCAATTAGGCAAACAATGCAGTTCATAGTGATGCATGACCTACAAGAGCAAATGTCTTCAGTTTTGTAGTTATTGAAATGGGCACAGATTGACATATGGTACCCCTCTCTCTCTCTATCTCTCTCTCTCACACACACACACACACACACACACACACACACACACAATGTATTAGTGGAGCTATATCAAGAGATAATTAAAAGGCAGAACATACTCCACCCCCTCCCTCAACCCTTCCTAGTTTGCCAATTACTGTTGTCACTGATTCAATGTGTTGTAGAATTCTACATTCTTGACTTCCTCCCTGTTGTACTAATGTTCATAACTTCTTTGTACATCAAGATATCATAAAAATTCAGGGCATTACAGAACTTACAATGACTCTTTACTTTCACCAAAGAATTTATGAGGAATTATCTGGCTTTACAGTAATAGTTCCATTATGGCATCACTTCACTATCTTTAGTTTTTGTGAAGCTTTCCCATTCTTTGTGTACTTTAAATGATGACAGTTTCTCAAATAAATCATCTTCTCTGTTTAAAAAAATAACAATATTCCATACACATCTAACCAGTTTCCTTTCCTTTTCTCTGTATTAGAGTGTTCTTAGGTAACCTTCAGCCCAGACTCTCTGAATTAATAGTGTTAATCTCTCTTACAGTTCATTCAAATCATGAAGAGCTATGGAAGAATTTGGGTTATTCTCTGTGGTCTCATAAAATGCTATAAAATTTAATTCTGAGCTGTTAGAAGTATACACCTTCATGCAGACACAATGTATTACTCGGCAAAGCAAATCAGTTACCTGGCAAGGATGGCAGCATCGACATGTTTACACTCGAGAAAGGGGCAGGGGAGGCAGTGATACTGTGCACTCTGGTCTCCTTAGAAGTGGAACACGGCTAAATGCTATGTGTCTGTAGGACAATGCACTGCATAGCTCAACAAATAAATGTAGATAGGCACTTTTGTTTGAGAATACTCTTACGGTGATTCTGCTTGCATTTACTCACAGAATTATATATATATAACTGCATGATAAAACGTAACAATATAATGAAAAGGATAGTTGCTATTCACCATATAGCACAGACACTGAGTCGCAGAGAGGCACAACAAAAAGACCACCAGAAAGTCAAAAGTAGACAACACACACACACACACACACACACACACACACACACACAGAGTCATGCAACTCACACGCATTTACATGACCACAATCTCTGGTTCCAGCTGCCACAATCTGTGGTCATGTGTGTGTGGGGGTTACATTTATGTGTGCGTGTGTGTGTGTGTGTGTGTGTGTGTGTGTGTGTGTGTGTGTGTGTGTGTTTTGTCTATTTTTTACAAAGGCCTTGCTGGCTGAAAGCTAACTTTCTGACAGTCTATTTGTTGTGCCTTTCTGCAACTTAGCACCTTCACTATATGGTGAGTAGCAACTATCCTTTTCATTATTTTGTTAAATTCCATCCTGGATTTTCCACTGTTTGATAAATAAATCCATGTTTCAAGTAAATAAACAGCTGGCCACTTTAAGTCTTACATACCTCATGTTTTCATAAAAATTTGAAGTAGTTTGCTCTTTTTGAACTATGTTGTCTTGTTCAAACATGGTAACTCATTTATTGAGGTCCAATTTTAAAACAGATTTTGTAGAGAGAACCATTTTTTTCACAAGCAGAGGATACGAGTTAGGATAGGGGTCAGTGAATGGTAAGTATCTTAGGCTGGCAGCTATCTCACATTGATAGGCCATACACTCGTGTATATATTCCCAGATTTTATGTTTCTGAACCGTATTCTGCCAATAAATTGTTTTCTTACCACTAATTATTGTTTAAGTGCTTAAAAACACTGCTCATGCCTTTTTTTCAATGTAATTTCCGACATTGGGAATACTGACCAGGATACTACTACCCTTTTCATCAACGCACTTGAAGCCAGCAGAGCTACTGGGTTTGTCTTTATTTTCTCCATCAGCACAAATACTGGAATTTTTAATAGTGATGGTTGCATTTGACTCAACCTTTTCCTGTGATACCTCATGATAGACAGTATCTTCTTCGACACCTCCACTTTCATTTGTAGTTTTCATTCGCTTATGAGGTGCAAAAAACTTACGTATATCGGTCATTTTGCCACTGTATACACTGCGCTTTTACATTCACAATGCACAAACGTCTATGGAATCCAAAATCATGCACCACTGTCCACTTACAACTCACAATGAATTTACACAACCCTTAACGCGATGCGATGCCGAACCAAGCTGAGCGATGACTAAAGAACAGAAGCTGAAATCGTATCACAGTGGTGGGAGGGAGGGCGGGGTTTCGGTTCAACAATGAAACAGCACGGTGTCCATTAGACCGCATGCCAGTGACTTTGAGTTTCGCGCGATCGCTTGGAGCGGTTTCTTGTGATGGATGTGGAAATATTTATGCGAAATGTTCCTATTAGAACATAGCAAGACTCATCTAGAACGTACCAGAAATGAAGGTAGCTCATGCCACACCCTGCTAGATCAAGTTTGTTGACAGTAGTTCCAATGACGAGTATTGCCTACTTCTACAGACAAGTAGCGATATTAGTGGCCACACAGTACCCTCGAACACTTCTACAGCAAACGAAAAGGAACATAATACAATACGCTAATTTAAATTAGCGTCTGACAATTGTTAACCATTATTTGAAATTTGAAAGAATAAAACTTTGCCGAGTGTGTTTTGTTGTGCAACTGTATTGTGTTGCCAGTTGAGGTTTATGAAGAGGTTTGTACCTAGTGAGATGGGAACAGGGAGGGTGACATTTTAGTACCTGTAAGTCAACATTTTCGAGATAGAACTATCACCATGGGTACCATTCTTTATGGGACCACGTACACATGTAGTAGTTTGTTGATCGGCAGATTTGCTTTATTTTATTATAGCTTATTAGTAATGCCCAGAGTTTGTTAACATGTAAATGGTCTTTCGTCATCAGATATGCAATGTTTACAGTTACTAAAATCTCGAATATTCCGGCTATAGATATCTATCTTTAATTTTGTATTTTTTGTCATATAGATACTGTATCATAGATTATTTTTCAAGGAAGATATCATTTTTTTACGTTTGTGTTTAACGTCCCTTTATGACACAACTGATTCTTTTAATACGTAAAGAACGAACAATGGGCGTGCCTTCAGAAAAAATTCTTAAATGTTGCTCAAGAATACATTTGTAAAAGTTAACAATAAACTGCTGGTTCATCTGATTATTCCCATTGTTGCCTCACTTGCTGCTGTTAATTTCTCCCATGTGTGGGTGTAGAAATAAAAATAAAGATACTTCGTAGGCAATAGCTGTAAGACGGATATATAACAATTTTGCACATCTTCAACGAACGAGATTTCTTAAAGAAAAACACACAATTTTTAAATTTATCATCATTTTTTAATTTTAGTTCGATTCTCCTTTAAAGTTTTTTATTGCTCTAGTTCATTCTGTAATTCTGTTTACATATGTTTCATATCATTTTTACATCATTTTATCAATATTTTCCGGTTATTTTAGTGGTAATTTTACAGGTATTTTAAATCATACATAACTGAGCCCTAAAGTTACAGGTATTTTTTATATTCGTAAACTGAATGAATTCTCACTAGGGGCAACTGGAACCCACAGGTCCCCCGCTGCAGGTGCCCCTGCTTCTGACTGGTCTGATGCAGCCCACTACAAATTTCTCTCCTGTGCAAACCTCTCCATCTCAGAGTAGCACTTGCAATCTACATCCTCAATTATTTGTAAGATGAATTCTAATCTCTGTCTTATTCTACAGTTTTTGCCCTCTACAGCTCCCTCTAGTACCACAGAAGTCATTCCCTGACATATTAATAGATGTTCTATCATCCTGTCCCTTCTGCTTGTCAGTGTTTTCCACATATCCCTTTCCTCTCTGATTCTGTGCAGAACCTCCTTGTTCCTTACCTTATCAGTCCACCTAATTTTCAATAAGCGGTTGTAGCACGACATCTCAAATGCACAGATTCTGTTCTGTTCCAGTTTTCCCACAGTCCACATTTCACTACCATACAATGCTGTGCTCCAGACTTACATTCGCAGAAATTTCTTCCTCATATTAAGGCCTTTGTTTGATACTAGTAGACTTATATTGGCCAGGAATGCCCTTTTTGGCAAGGCTAGTCTGCTTTTGATCTACTCCTTGCTCCTTCCATCATTGGTTATGTTGCTGCCTAGGTAACAGAATTCCTTAACTTCCATCTACTTCATAACCCTTAATCCAGATGTAAAGTTTCTCACTGTTCTCATTTCTGCTACTTCTCATTACTTTTGTCTTTCTTCAATTTACACTCAGTCCATTTTCTGTACTCATTAGGTTGTTCATTTCATTCGGCATATCATGTAATTCTTCTCCACTTTCACTCATGATAGCAATGTCATCACCGAATCGTATCTAGATTGAGTCTTTGCATATCCCTTTTAAGATCTTCTAACTTCCCTACCACATTCAAACTTCTGACATTCCACACCACAACTTGTAGATGGTTGTCCTTTTGTTGATATTCAATATCTTTCTCATGGTCACCTCCCCATTGGCAGTCCCCTCCTGGAGATCTGAATGGGAGAATATTCCGGAATCTTTTGCCAATGGAGAGACCATCATGACACTTTTTCAGTTACAGGCCACATGTCCTGTGGATACATGTTATGTGACTTTAATACAGTGGTTACCATTGCCTTCTGCATCCTCTTGCCATTGATCACTGCTGATTCTTCTGCATTTAGGGGCAGTTTCCTACCCAAAGGACAAGAGAGTGCCTTAACCTCTGTCCACTCCTCTGCCCTCTTTGACAAGGCCATTGTCATAATGTGGATGACTTCTTATACTGGAAGTCTTCGGCTGCCAATGCTGATTATTAATCAAAACTTAAGCAGTGGTGGGTTTTGAACCTGGGATCAATGACATTTGGGTTACTAACTCCCTCCCCCCCCCCCCCCCCCTTTTTCTCTTCATTTTGTTCGGTATTGTTCATTGTGTTTGGTCTGGGCGGACGTCACATGACATCCGATAAGTTGAGTGTTGATTCCTTTACTCAGTTTTTTTATTAAAGTGGGCCACCGCCTCTCTGACTGAACACGCTGAGCTACCATGCCGGCATCCCTAGGAAATGGGTCTGACCCTCAGCCTATTAGTTGTGAATTCACAATTATGGTATTGCACTATATTCAGGCTGCAATCATTTCACTAGACCACCAGCAAATTCATGTTGTTTATATATTTTGAACAAAATCCCATGAGGATGAATGGTTTTAGGGTAAGATATCACTTTAAACCATATCATCAGTCATTCTGTTCTCTCATCCCCATCTTAGACACCACAGCCTCCGCTAATCAGTGTTTGATTGTTAGCTTTGAAATATCATTCCATATGACAACCTGTGAAATTCTACCATTGTTGACTTTTCACTGTATTGTGCATAATGTAGTGTGACAGAAACTTGAAGCATGCTCCAGCCTTTGCTGTCTGAGTGACATATGGATGTACATATTTCTTTTAAAATATCTTTAAAGAGTTTTTATAAATTATGATTTTATGAGAGAATTACAAAATTTTTATTGTTTACATATCATGATCACATGCAGGGAGTGGAGCACCATGGTCATGCATACTTTGCTTTGAGTGGACAATTACCATGCCACTCAGAATGACAGTGTTAGCTGATGGCCAGCTACTGGTAGAAAATACCGCTGTTTTGTACAGGGCTCTTAAGCCAATTATTTTTTATTGTAAAACAAAAAAATTAAAACTTGAAAAATGTTCTGTCCATATTTTGTGCTCATGAGAAATGACTGACTGTTAGAAGGACCATGTATACAATCAAGTCAAACTTCAGTTAATTGCGCTGTTTGATTATTGTGAATTCTGCAAAAACTGGAAACAAATATTTTGTTGGTGGAGAGCTACGATTAAACTATGCTGTCTGAAAGTTTATCTGGTAGACCATGACCCCATATTAAGGAGGATTAAATGAAAAGAAATATTTCATATAATTACGAAAAGTGAAGCAGGCAACCAGAATATTTTCTAATACTCTATCATTATTTGAACATATTGGAGTTATACAAGTATTAATAGTGTCTAAATATTAAAATTTAGTTAAATCAAATACTGGAAAGCCTTACAAATAACAGTAACACAGTAACAGAAGTTTAATGAAAGTATATTTCATTGCAAGTTAACACTATTGCAATGAATGAGTAACAAATACTATACAAATACTATGATCTCTGGGTGATAATATAGCATTGAGAACAAACTGTTCCTCAGCCTGTTATTCTACATTATAAAAAAGGCAAAAAAACACTCTGGATACTAACTATAAATTTTTCCCAAAAAGAATTTGCATCTAAAGTGAAATCAGACTGAACTACAAAATCTCAATAAATGTCTATACTGAATAATTATGACATTTGTTGTGTGCCACCCCACAGTCACTTAAATTAATGCTTACTACATCATTTGTGGTGCCATGACAGGGCACAGGAAAGTATCCAGAGTAGAACAATTGAAAAGAATAAATATTAAAAGGAAAAATCACACCTGAGAAGAAGGCAAGAGTTCCTAGAAGAAGAAGAAGAAGCCATACTGAAGAAGAGGATGATTTGATTAACTTGTACTGGCAGAGATTGCTGATGAGTGCACAGGGTGTGTTGGAACAAGTCTACAGCCATCAGCAGCATGTTCCACAGAGGACAGGACAACTTCACTGATGGTTTCAAGCCATGAGGACACAAGTTTCACGACACAAAGTAGAAAGCACAGCCAGATCAGCATGCATACAGCAGCTGCAGCTGCACAAGCAATGAGGTACTAAATTGAATTTGTGACTAGTGAGTTGTGTAAAGTAACGTGTGTGTACAACTTGAGGAGTGATAAACAAAGGATTGAGAAAGTGTTACATAATCTGAGAGTAGCAGAAGGAATTACTAAGTCAGTACCGAAGGATTACTATGTTTGCGGTGTGCCAGCCCCCAGTCATTTAAATTATGGCATATCTCCTCATTTGTGGCGACTGTGAAACAACATGGGAAAATATCCACAGTGGTCACAGATAGTGATCATGTGAGTGTGAGTGCTTGCTTGTGTGAATGTGTGTGCATTTCTTTTTTTTCTCTTTTGTTTACAAAAGTTTATATGTAACAGTTTTTTTCATCAAGCCTGTCTGGAACTTAACTTGTCAATAGTTTCTTGTAATTATCACTGTTTACTTGACATGGAAAGAGTTAAAATTAATTTTCTTTAAATAGAAACATTTCAACCAGAAATATGAAGCCAGATGACATACTAATGATTAAAGAAATGTTGCAGTAGGCCATGAGAGAATGTAAGACTGCCGGCCGAAGTGGCCGTGCGGTTAAAGGCGCTGCAGTCTGGAACCGCAAGACCGCTACGGTCGCAGGTTCGAATCCTGCCTCGGGCATGGAAGTTTGTGATGTCCTTAGGTTAGTTAGGTTTAACTAGTTCTAAGTTCTAGGGGACTAATGACCTCAGCAGTTGAGTCCCATAGTGCTCAGAGCCATTTGAATGTAAGACTAATATTAGGGAAGCAATATGAGAACTAAAAACTGATCTAAAGGAAAATATTAGAAAGAACATGATATTGCAGAATATTATAAAGTCTTGACAGGCAAGTGTAATGGATCATATTATTTTTTCTCTTTGTTCTTTTCTTTTTGGTAAAGCAATAAGTTATTTTATGGCAAAGATAATGTTTTCAAAGAGTAGAGGTATGCTCTTCAATTGATTATATCTGTATCTTCACCTATTTGTCTTCCTAAGTGGTAGTGGGTGGATGTATTATGAGTTTAGCCATACCAGTATTGTTCAAAAATGTGTGTTCCAATCATACATGAAAAATGGCATTATAAAAGTTATTAGGGAATCCAAGTTTATATACAGATATTTACATAAATAACCCCAGCTGTTCATCATTTTGCCCACACTGAGAATCCTGCATCAAGAGGATAAAAACAAACAAGAGGAATTTGCGTGAGCAGAGGAGGGGCAGTCCTGTGACAACATTGTCATAACCAGCTCTACACACAATGGCAATAACGAGAAAAGCACATAAATTTAAATGATGAATGTTGATCTTAAATGTATTGAACATTGAAGGTCTGTTGATATTAGTGACAGTTAATGTTCACCCAGGATATGTGTACCTTCCAATTCTGTTCAATTATTCTTTTCAATTAAGTTTTTTTAATTATAAAAGCAGTGATTATTAATCAGTTTCCATTCCATTGTATTTTAGGTGCAACCCCCATAAAGGCCACTATTCAATGGTGATCATTTAAAGGATAGTGCCAAGTGAAATATGAACAAACCTTTCAATTGTTGAGATAAATTTTTTTGTCTTAAATGATCGATTTTATCATTACAAGAAACTAATGACACTTTTGCTGTATTTGTTACATGTCCGTGAGACTGGGACCAATAAAAACTTGAAGGAGAAAATTAAAATTAAATTCTGCCTACAAACGAGACGCACTGGGAATACTGATAACAGCGATAAATGTAGGAAGCTACTATGCTGTATGCTAACACGGCCACACTTGGCACCATCTCTCTTGCAGTAGATAATCTCTTGTCCTTCCAGTTAATATCCTTTATGGAAAGTGCATTTCTAAAGAAAAGTCAAAAATTTGTGTAAAGTCAACATTAAAGTGCAAGGTAATTCATCAAGTTCTATACAAGTGTATCAAAGAATAATCAGGTTCATTAGTGAATACACAGATAAATCTACTTTAATTAAAATGTACCAATACAGACAAAATATTGTTTCTGAAAATTTTTTTTCTCGATTTTGTTAAAACTGTTCACAATGGAGCCAAAGGAAATGGCCATTTTTGAAAAGTCATTACGAAATGCAAAATGCCAAGATGTCGGAAATCTGAGCTTGGTAAGAGTTGAAAGTAAAGCGCCAACTTGTGAACTGACCGATGGCTACCAAAACAATGAGGTTGGTGTCGCACTACCAAAAAATGATGACACTGGTAATATAACTAATCATAAAGTCACTTTTATGACACGTGACGAAATGATTACTCAGTTCTCACCAGGAAATATTTTTTCAAATAGTGAAACTGAAGCACGAGACAGTGAAAATTCCTTTGATTATTTGCTCATAACATCGTGAACACAAGAACAGGAAACATTTCATAAAAGCAATATAAATACTAGCGAGACACACAATTTGACACAACTCATGCAACTAATAACACAACAGTTTACACAGCAGTTCACAAGACATCAGGAAAATATAGGACGACAGTTTAAACAGCAAAATCAGGCATTTAACAATTTCAAGAATAGTATTAGTCAACAGTGAGGTGAGGTGAGGTGAGAAAAACTACACACAACGGAATTATCTGACAAACTATCCGGGAAATTGACAGAGCTCGGTAAACAACTAAAGCAAGAAATAATTATCGATATTTCCTGCAATATAAATAAGTTAACAGAAAAAGTAAAGTCTGTAGACTATAAACAAGAACAACTTGCAGGTGAACTGCAAAATCTTAGTGAAGCATATTGTCAAAATTCCGGAGACGTAATCCCAAGTGGCTGTATCAGTAAAAAATGTGACGAATGCAATCAGTGAGCTGCAAGACGTGTGCAAAAACCTACCTACAAAAATATGCAAGTTGAGTCTAAAAGTAGACCAGTTAAGTTTAGAGTCAAAATTTGCCAAAAAACAGAGAGATAAGCTATGTGCAGATGTAAAGGAAATAACTGAAAAGGCTGAAGACAGGATGTGGGGTTAGGGCAGCACCATTGCTGAAAAGGTAGTGTCAGAGTGCAAAATTTATGTTGACACTATAGAAGAAGATCTAAAAGTGAAAGAAAGTCAACTTCTAGCTGAAACAGATTCAGAACAGAGGAAAGGTTATGAGGCAGTGTTGCTAAAACTACTGGGATTCCAAAACAACATTTGACACAAAAAACCATGCTTTCAGAGAAGTTAGATACCTTCACTGGTTACCCACAATACAGAGCTAGCCCATCAAAGGAAAATAGCGAAGGCTGTACAATGCAACAACACTTGCTGGCAGTTGCACCTGTTGAACAAGTGCAGTTGCCATGCGCTACGCCACAAGCGAACATAAACGCACCTGTCACTGACAGTGCTGTATGTTTCTCAACTTACTTGCAGATGAGGGATCACTTAGGCATCAATAATTTCTGATTTTTACCTCTGAAGGGAAAAGAACACACCCCATGGTCTCTTATCAGAGTATTTTGAAATGTTGTACGTTTGGACGGGAGCCCAGAAAATCAGATTTGTTGTTGTATACATACATGGTGACGTTCTGCTATGGGCTACAGACATGGCAGAACATTGCCACTACTATGAATAGTTGGAGAGCCTTTCTGGATAAATATTGGCCAGGCGGTGTGGCCGAGCGGTTCTAGGTGCTTCAGTCGGGAACCGCTACGGTCGCAGGTTCGAATCCTGCCTCGGGCATCGATGTGTGTGATGTCCTTAGGTTAGTTAGGTTTAAGTAGTTCTAAGTTCTAGGGGACTGATAACCTCAGATGTTAAGTTCCAAAGTGCTCAGAGCCATTTGAACAATTTTTTTGGATAAATATTGGTCTGAGACCGTACAAGAGAGGCTCAGACGTGAAGTATTCAACTCAGCTCCATTCAGTAGCAAGTATGGAAGCTTAAAGGGCTACTTTGAAAAATATTTCAATAAAACCAGATACTGGACGAACCTGGTATCTCAAGTAGACATGCTGGAAATTTTAAAGAGCCTCTTCCTGCCCACATTAGGGAAAAACTCATTACCATCACAGAACACAACACTGAATACTTTGTATCTGTACTGGACTCAATAGATTTAATATATGAAGAGAGATCAGTACAACCGAAGTCCGTTAATACGCCGATAGCAACACAGAGATTTACGTACCAACAAATAAACAACGGATTCGTAATACAACACGGATGGCAACCTTACCCCACACAGACCTATGGTAATGGTAACAGTAATCACAACAGCAATGGAGAAAGCCGTAAATACAAAAGTGGAAAATACAATGGTTGAGTAGCGTATGGTCAGTCCATACAATATGTATAGAGACAAGCTACCAGCAATAATTAGTCGAGCACTTGGCAAACACAAAACAGTAACAGACAACCAAATAACCTATAAACAGTGGAATTCGGCCAGCAAAGTAGCACACATATGCCAAATAACACACACAGGCAAAGAGAATTTCAGTCGAGAGCCTCTCAAGACACTAATTGGTGTAACCAAACACCAGTGGTCAGCATAGTGGAAGTTACGCCTAACCTAGAGATCGATGCCACCACAACACCAGAAAACTTGAACCGGTCACGGTAGGCCCCCATTCTGTGACCTTGGAGGGGAGTGGGGGCATGAGCTTGATCGAGATTTGCTTTATCGGATACAATCATGGTAATGATGTGAGAGATGATCTGTATCAAGATAATGAGGCTACGCAGGAAAACTTGACAGAGGGCAAGGTACAAGCTACTATTAAAGCGAAAATATTTGACCTTGAAGTACCCATTGTGCATGACAGGTGCTACCACTATTTTGATGTCACAGGGATTCTTTCAAGAACTGAAGAAACATGAGCATATACCCACACTGCCAGTGCAAAATTGCAAGGTACGAACTGCCACTGGCCAGAAATCGAAAGGAATCAAAATACAAACTTTAATTCCCATATAATTAGGACAGTTTTCTGTATGATGCAATTTTTTGATAATAGAGAAATACCCTCAGACTTCAAGAAGAATATAATAATTCCAATCCCAAAGAAAGCAGGTGTTGACAGATGTGAAAATTACTGAACTATCAGTTTAATAAGTCACAGCTGCAAAATACTAACACGAATTCTTTACAGACGAATGGAAAAACTAGTAGAAGCCAACCTCGGGGAAGATCAGTTTGGATTCCATAGAAACACTGGAACACGTGAGGCAATACTGACCTTACGACTTATCTTAGAAGAAAGATTAAGGAAAGGCAAACCTACGTTTCTAGCATTTGTAGACTTAGAGAAAGCTTTTGACAATGTTGACTGGAATACTCTCTTTCAAATTCTAAAGGTGGCAGGGGTAAAATACAGGGAGCGAAAGGCTATTTACAATTTGTACAGAAACCAGATGGCAGTTATAAGAGTCGAGGGACATGAAAGGGAAGCAGTGGTTGGGAAGGGAGTAAGACAGGGTTGTAGCCTCTCCCCGATGTTGTTCAATCTGTATATTGAGCAAGCAGTAAAGGAAACAAAAGAAAAATTCGGGGTAGGTATTAAAATTCATGGAGAAGAAATAAAAACTTTGAGGTTCGCCGATGACATTGTAATTCTGTCAGAGACAGCAAAGGACTTGGAAGAGCAGTTGAATGGAATGGACAGTGTCTTGAAAGGAGGATATAAGATGAACATCAACAAAAGCAAAACAAGGATAATGGAATGTAGTCTAATTAGGTCAGGTGATGCTGAGGGAATTAGATTAGGAAATGAGGCACTTAAAGTAGTAAAGAAGTTTTGCTATTTGGGGAGCAAAATAACTGATGATGGTCGAAGTAGAGAGATTATAAAATGTAGACTGGCAATGGCAAGGAAAGCGTTACTGAAGAAGAGAAATTTGTTAACATCCAGTATTGATTTAAGTGTCAGGAAGTCATTTCTGAAAGTATTCGTATAGAGTGTAGCCATGAATGGAAGTGAAACATGGACGATAAATAGTTTGGACAAGAAGAGAATAGAAGCTTTCGAAATGTGGTGCTACAGAAGAATGCTGAAGATTAGATGGGTAGATCACATAACTAATGAGGAAGTATTGAATAGGATTGGGGAGAAGAGAAGTTTGTGGCACCACTTGACCAGAAGAAGGGATCGGTTGGTAGGACATGTTCTGAGGCATCAAGGGATCACCAATTTAGTATTGGAGGGCAGCGTGGAGGGTAAAAATCGTAGAGGGAGACCAAGAGATGAATACACTAAGCAGATTCAGAAGGATGTAGGTTGCAGTAGGTACTGGGAGATGAAAAAGCTTGCACAGGATAGAGTAGCATGGAGAGCTGCATCAAACCAGTCTCAGGACTGAAGACCACAACAACAACAACAGAGAAATTAATAGTTAATTGTTTAATAGGTATGGACACATTTAGGGCATACCAAGTACAAATTGACATAGGAAAGGGCCAATGTCACTTCACTGTAAATAACCAATTATTTGTAATAGACCTAATCAGGGGAAGTACTAATACATGTAAAACTGAAGTTACTCACAACTTTGAAATTCAAATGGTAAATCTCATAGTTATGTTTGTCAACACATACAATAACAAACAGTCGGCAGCAGAAGAAGTAAACATCGACACAATGACCACAAAGGTAGGTGAATCAAAGTGCTTGTCTCAAGAACAGCAAGCAGAACTTATGGAACTGACTGTTCTGGTGTATCGGCAGACGTCAGCGTGAAGATGAAGAACACAAGAGCAGAGAAGGCTGTGAGACGTCAGTCAATACTTCGCTGACTAGGACCACATCATGATAGGAGCGGCCCCTAGCTGAAGAGAATATAAGCGCCGCTCCTGCCAGCCTCGGCCAGATGCTAGGCGAAAGACACTAGCAGAGAGGACTAGAAGAGCGGTGATATTAAGGATAGCAGTGACTTTTGAGCGAGTGTGAATAACTTACATGGAAATTGTAATTAGTGAAGGACTTTGATTATTTGCTTGTCATCATCTGCTTGTGACAACTCATTGTAACCAAAGTTAAGTACTGTCACTCTACTTTATTGTAATAAGAACCATTAATGCGATTTGCTTGAATTGTTGTATAGCTATCTGAGAAAGCAGGATCCTTGAGGCACCCTGTAAGAGACAGGTGGGCAAGACCCCACAATCATATTTGCTTATATACATGTATTCAAAAAAAGACCAGGTATTATTAAGGAGTTTGTGTACAAAATGGAAGTATATCCTAATGAAACTTTTGTACTACCTCATATCCTATACCATGGACAAAGAGAGAAGCAGTCAGAAAAGAGATTAACAGGATGCTTGAATGGGGCATAATACAACCAACATTTTCCTCTTATTGTACTCCTATTTTGCCCCTGAGTAAGCCGGATGGCCACATGAGCTTGGTCCTTGACGCACATAACATTAATAAGATTATTTTACCAGTCCGAAAACGTCCAGACAACTTAGAGGAACGACTTATGAAATTCCATAATGCTAAATTTCTTATTATAACTGACCTCTGTTATTCATATTGGCAAATAAAAATACATGAAAGGCGGAAGTATACCGCCTTCATATGTGGGGGCAGGAGCTGCGAATTTTAAGTATTACCATTTGGGTTGAATGTAAGTGTAGGTGTATTTATCTCTGCCCTGGACAGAGTGCTAGGGCCTGAACTTTTGAGTAACGTAACAGTACACATGGATGACTTTTCAGTCACTACACCCACTTGGGTAGAACACTTTAGACTAATTGAACAAGTATTGAGCCACTTTTGCAAATATGCAGTAACAGCAAATCTTAAGAAATCTAATTTCAGACAAGAAAAGTAAAATTTTTAGGAAACAATCTCTTTGGAAGGCATATTGCCAGATCCTAAGAAACTTGATGCCACTAGGAACTGCCCTGTTCCTCAAAACAAGAAACAGATAAGGCATACTTAGGCATAGTCTCATTTTTCAGGAAATTCATCCCTAACCAATTTACGAACAGTGATGCTTTACTCAATCTTCTCCAGAAAAACAGACCTTGGTCATGGAACAAGCAATGTCAAACCTATTTCGAGAACATCAAGCAAGCCTTATTAAAAGCTAATATTTTATCTCAACCACAATGAAGACGGATATTTGTTTGTGCACCGACATGTATTCTCAAGGTCTGGGTGCATGCCTTTTTCAAATGGTAGGAGAAGAGGGATATCTCTTCCCTACAGTAATTAGCTTTGCCAGTCACACCTTATCCAAAGCTGAACATTCATATTCCGTTACGGAGTTGGAAGGTTTGGCTACATTTGGTCCTTTAAAAAGTCTGAATATTTCATTTTGGGTAAACAGATATTAGTATACCCTGACCATGAGTCCCCATCATTTTTATTAACTTGTAAATTGCTACCAACGAGTAGCCAGGTGGTGTATGTATCTTCAGGAATTTGACTTTGAAACAGTATACATAAAAGGAAATCAAAACATAATAGCTGATGCTCTTTCTCGATTGCCACAAGGTGTAGAGGAATGCAACGACCTTTTAGAGCAGGAAGGTGAAATAAGAGCTATGTTGATGGAAGACAAAGCACTCTCACCATACTATGTCCACATGTACACTCCTGGAAATTGAAATAAGAACACCGTGAATTCATTGTCCCAGGAAGGGGAAACTTTATTGACACATTCCTGGGGTCAGATACATCACATGCTCACACTGACAGAACCACAGGCACATAGACACAGGCAACAGAGCATGCACAATGTCGGCACTAGTACAGTGTATATCCACCTTTCGCAGCAATGCAGGCTGCTATTCTCCCATGGAGACGATCGTAGAGATGCTGGATGTAGTCCTGTGGAACGGCTTGCCATGCCATTTCCACCTGGCGCCTCAGTTGGACCAGCGTTCGTGCTGGATGTGCAGACCGCGTGAGACGACGCTTCATCCAGTCCCAAACATGCTCAATGGGGGACAGATCCGGAGATCTTGCTGGCCAGGATAGTTGACTTACACCTTCTAGAGCACGTTGGGTGGCACGGGATACATGCGGACGTGCATTGTCCTGTTGGAACAGCAAGTTCCCTTGCCGGTCTAGGAATGGTAGAATGATGGGTTTGATGACGGTTTGGATGTACCGTGCACTATTCAGTGTCCCCTCGACGATCACCAGTGGTGTACGGCCAGTGTAGGAGATCGCTCCCCACACCATGATGCCGGGTGTTGGCCCTGTGTGCCTCGGTTGTATGCAGTCCTGATTGTGGTGCTCACCTGCACGGCGCCAAACACGCATACGACCATCATTGGCACCAAGGCAGAAGCGACTCTCATCGCTGAAGACGACACGTCTCCATTCGTCCCTCCATTCACGCCTGTCGCGACACCACTGGAGGCGGGCTGCACGATGTTGGGGCGTGAGCGGAAGACGGCCTAACGGTGTGCGGGACCATAGCCCAGCTTCATGGAGACGGTCGCGAATGGTCCTCGCCGATACCCCAGGAGCTGGGAAGTGGCGGTGCGGTCCCCTACGGCACTGCGTAGGATCCTACGGTCTTGGCGTGCATCCGCGCGTCGCTGCGGTCCGGTCCCAGGTCGACGGGCACGTGCACCTTCCGCCGACCACTGGCGACAACATCGATGTACTGTGGAGACCTCACGCCCCACGTGTTGAGCAATTCGGCGGTACGTCCACCCGGCCTCCCGCATGCCCACTATACGCCCTCGTTCAAAGTCCGTCAACTGCACATACGGTTCACGTCCACGCTGTTGCGGCATGCTACCAGTGTTAAAGACTGCGATGGAGCTCCGTATGCCACGGCAAACTGGCTGACACTGACGGCTGCGGTGCACAAATGCTGCGCAGCTAGTGCCATTCGACGGCCAACACCGCGGTTCCTGGTGTGTCCGCTGTGCCGTGCGTGTGATCATTGCTTGTACAGCCCTCTCGAAGTGTCCGGAGCAAGTATGGTGGCTCTGACACACCGGTGTCAATGTGTTCTTTTTTCCATTTCCAGGAGTGTATAACACATGGAGCAATTACAGCAAGAAGACACCCGGTGGAGTAAGGTAAGAGCAAAACTTACTCATACCAGTGATTGAAAGTTAAAAGGTTTTTTAGTATTCACAAAGGTGTTCTGTTCCATAGCAAGCATCCCAAACAAGAACAGTGGCACATGTGTTTGCCGGAGGAATATTGGATGATTTTATCTCACACATACACAATACTTGGGGCCATTATGGCACTGCAAAATGCACTGACAAAATAGGTAAATACCATTATTTCCCCAACCTTGGAAGAAGAGTACTACAGGTGGTAAGAAAGCGTGTCATTTGCCAGAAAGCAAAACATTCTAACATTTCCAAACACATGGAACTACATCCCATTGGGGCTAAGAAACCTCTAGAAATGGTATCGTTAGATGTGGCTAGACCCTACCCCAGAGGTAAGGGGGAGTAAAATATATAGTATGTCTCTATGATATTTTCACCAAATACATGAAACTGTATCCTGTATGGAACATTATGGCCAGTTCAATTATACGGCAAATCAAAGAGGATTATTTAGCAAAAGTAGGAAAACCAGAAGTCATGTTAACAAATAATGCCTCATATTTTTTGGATGTAAATTGGAAGAATTTATAGAGTCCAAACAAATCAACTAAATGTTGGTATCCAAATTTCATCCTGAAGCATCCCCAATGGAAAGGATGTTTAAGGAATTCAATATGTTTTTGAGGACCTATATGCCTCGAAACATACCAAGTGAAATGAATATTTACTCCTTTCTTAAAAGTTGTTAAAAACCTTCCCCATGATCAACTGGATTTACACCAAATGAGCTGATGTTCAAACCCAAAAAGGTAGATGAGTGGGAAAAATCTTTGCCCAAGATACCGACACCGGAATTATCATCTTGAAACCCGGGCTAAATATAGGAAAGGACTTTATGACAGAATCCTGAAATGTACAACACAATTTTATATAGGACAAAAGGTGTTACTCAGAACACATCCAAAATCCACAAAAATTGGAAAACTGAACGTGACAACTACTATACACCGGACCATACATAATTACTAATATCCCCTAACCGGGAGCGTACAAATTGGTAAACATGATCACGGGTAAAGACAAGTGCCTTTACTCACACAAAGACGTGAGAAAGACTATATATTGAAGAAGGGCTGTATACCTTCTAAGTTGTATATATGTATAATAATTTGCCTTGCACGTAGCCCAGTTGTAAACAAATAAACGAACTTATGAAAACCACAGTAGCGAGCAATGCAATACAAAACTCACCATGACTGTAGTGGTATCTGAGCGACGTAGCGCATGTGCATTGGGGAGCAAGCTAGTCAACAAACCGCAAGTGCGTGCACGCCACAGGGACATATAAAATTAAGGGAGAGTCTACACTACAACTATGACTATCTACACAATGCACACATACATAGATAAGCTAAGGGATTAAAGACACGAAAAGGGACCTTAAACTGCGAGATATTTACTAAAGTTATGCTACTACATACATTATATCTACATGTGTACAATATTTACAAACATGAGTAGTGGAAGTACATGCACTAATCATATTTGAAGGATCAGAAAAGTCTTACTGCAGGTAAACAAGCGAGTACAGTATAAGTGGCAAACTGAATAAGAGGTCGCAGCACACCTATAATACACTTTATCTTTCAAATTTATAAGATAAGTTGAGATGCACACACGACATTAAGTAAGTTTTGTGATGGCACGACTGCATACACAGCAAATGAATATGTGGTTGAATACATGGAAAAGATATTAGTAGTCATCGAGCCACTACACCCTTATCTATGAAGATTTAGTTTTAAGTTGGTATTAATTTTTGTTTTCTTCTAGGGAATGATGCAATGACATGTGCTAAAATGAAGAAAGGTAAACGCTTGTTGAGTGTTCGATATCAAATAAAAATAAGAAACAACCGCACCACAAGATAAATATAGTTATAAGTTTAAGATACATATGAATGGCTATTGTGAAAGTACGTGAAGAGGAAAACAGTTGCAGTACATCACATATCATGATGCTGAACTAAGTTTGGGCACTACCAAATAATCAAGGGGTCAAAACCAAACTACTGTGAGCGTCAACTACCCATGAAAGCACCAAACGCCTGATTTACCTTGAACTTTCTTTTGCACATTTGTTACTTATGTAAACACTGTTTTATGCTCATTGTACAAAACATGTCATACTGATGATACAACTCTGTATACCTCAGCATATGAAATGGTTATCTTTTATACAATGAACATAACAAGTAAATACAGTAAATACTGAGCTGCACTTTTAAACACTGAATAAGTATTTAATAAGACTGGTATCATCAGGTTTCAGTTGTGTTTATAAACAACAAACTATTTTGTTCTTGGGATCACTACAGTGCATGAGAGGCAGAGTAACACATATTCAAAGACCACACAAAATACTTATGTATATATTTACACTTGACAATGAGAAAAAATTCTCGAAATGCATCGTTAAGCATGAAAAAATATTAACTAGTGCAATATTTCATTATTTAAATAATGAATTCAATTATGATATTTGAAATTAAAAATTCTCAAAACATGTCATTAAGCATGAAAAAATACTTGACTAGTGCAGTATTTCATTATCTAATTAATGACTGAAAGCTGCAGGCTTTCCAAAAACATCGATTATGACATTTGAAATTAAGTCAAACGTTTCTACTTCCCAGACAGTTATAAATTCCAGTTATATCAGCAGTTATTATTAGATAGTAAATCTTTATTGGATAATAAAAATAAAAAAGTCCCTGACAACTCTTTTGATGCCTGTGATCATAAAGTGCAAAAATGCAAGGGGGTATCCTAAACATAACTTTTACAGTTTAAGACATTATTTCCCACATTTTACACCACTTTTTTTTTTTTAAGTCCCTTGAAAAGTGTAACAGCAGGGTTTCACTGTACGTGCCAGAAGATGAAAATGTTCACTTGAAATTCAGTGAACAGTCAAAACTAGCCAATAGTATGGAATAAAACATTTTGTTTCCTATAAATTGACTGCATCTGTGGAAAAAATTAATAAAAGCCACATTTATTTAGCAAACTGACAAAAATAATTTTGTTGTGCAAGGCAATAAAGGCTTCACTTCAGTTGTGTTTATAAACAACAAACTATTTTGTTCTTGGGATCACTACAGTGCATGAGAGGCAGAGTAACACATATTCAAAGACCACACAAAATACTTATGTATATATTTGCACTTGACAATGAGAAAAAATTCTCCAAATGCATCGTTAAGCATGAAAAAATACTAACTAGTGCAATATTTCATTATTTAAATAATGAATTCAATTATGATATTTGAAATTAAAAATTCTCAAAACATGTCATTAAGCATGAAAAAATACTTGACTAGTGCAGTATTTCATTATCTAATTAATGACTGAAAGCTGCAGGCTTTCCAAAAATATAATAATATATATGGAAATAAAATAAAATCAGGAAACTGAAACTAACAACATATTTTAGCCTTCCATAACTATGTGAATATATTTTAATGCACTTGATAGCTCCTGGCCACAGGAATCCATTTTATTTCATTTGATGTTAGAACTGTAAGTGAAGAGAAAGTAGCAAAAATCATTAAAAATAAACATGGGTCACTAACCCCTCCCCACTGTAACACAGACTGCTCTGCGCATATGCAAATCTGGCAGCTTAGGCACACCGGAAAAAATTTTCTGGGTAGCATGACTGCTTTTGCACTACTGCAACTACACTTCAAGTGGCCAGAAGCAGAAGTGCACGTACTAGAGCCCACTGGCAACTGCTCAAAATGAACTTAATGAAACAGTTATGTCGTCACACTCACCAGAAGTAGTTTGCTGTTATAAAGTCTACTGTCTTTGTCCTAAAGCCTTCGGCAGATTTTGCTTTAGGCAGGTACTTGTCTGTACACTGTGTTTTGATGTTGTAAATGGTGCTTTCCTTTGCTACTGAAGTTTTATTTTGGTTTTATTTTGTCGTTTACATTTTATTGATACAGCATTATTCTGTAGTAGCGTGATACAGTAAAATTCTTTGTTCAATTATCAGTTCTAACCAGTCAAAATTACAAAAATTTAACTCAAGGCTAAAACAATGAACAATTCCCAAAATTCTAAAAAATTCCCAGATTTTTCAGTTTTTTCCCAGATAAAAAAATTCCCAGGTTTTTCCCAGATTTTCCGGTTGTTCCGGAGTGTATACACCCTGATTATGTTTGAGGTTGAAATTGGTGTTAAGCAGATCACGGTCTATAGGAAACCTAGGAAGACAGCTCATATATAAAAGACTTCAATTACGATTATTTTAAGTCAGAACTTCGATAAGGAATCCTGTAGATTTAAAAGAAATTTCAGACGCAGTAATGTCTGCCACTCTGACCTCATATTTAGAAAACTGTCAAATCATGAAGAAGTGTACGAAAGGAATGTACAAGGGTTGGAACTTAAATAGTGGCAACTATTTATTCACAACTGATACAGAAGAGTTACATGCTTGCACATGTCACTCTCCTTCAAAGTAGTCACCAGCATTGTGTAGAACCCATTGCCAGTGATGTGGAAGGCGTAGCACACCGTTAGCAGAGCCTGTTCTGTTGTTGGTGCAAATGGAGCGGTCTAAAGTTATGGTGATTCTCATGTACAACTGTGATGGTGTAAACATGTAACTCTTTGTATCAGTTGTGAATAAATAGTTGCTACTATTTAAGTTCCAACCCTCATACCCTGTGCAGAACAATAACCTGAAATTGCAGGGGAGGCAGTTAAGAGGACTGTTCCACCTTACAAGAAAGGAAGGACAATGGACAAAATATCGCGAGAACCTTTCCAAATACAACCTTGTGATTAAGCAAGTGAAACTATCATTGCAGATGGTATTTTGTGAGGAAGTGAAAGGTACAGTTACTTGCCTCATACTTCACAAAATCCTCACCAGAATACCAACTAATCCAGGAGGTACCCTCAGGATCGAGGATGATGAGAATAAAAGCAGAGTAAATGAGACACGTGACATACTCTTCAACATCCACTTTCTCCAGTCTGTTCAGGCAGACATCATCAATCAAGATTCAGACACTGAGAAACACTGGTTTATAAGCAATCAAAGGGAGAATCAACAATCCAAGTCACCAGGCCCAGACGAAATCTTTCCAGCCCTACTGTAACAAGCAGGAGACAGTTTCATTAGATTTCCATGTAGGATGTATAATATTGATGGTCAGTGATCAGACGACATCATAGAGGCTCCTTGAAATAATGCAAAGATACTATTTCCACTTGTTGGTTATTTTTACAGGAAATCAGTATGCTTACCTAGTGCATCCATGCAACATATTTTTTACAAGAATTTTCCATTAAAACAGGCCTACAATTAAAATAGAATAGTTATATTTGCTCAAGAACCACAACATTTAGCCATAGAAAATAGTCTCAGAATGCCAGAATGTGGGAAAGTTGTAGAAATCTTTGTTATTTTGGACAGACTACTTTGTATGTCAGAATGTGGCAGAAGCAGTACAAGTGGTGAGGGGCCCAGACACCAGCTGCTTGGGATCTTTTACCATTGGGGCGGCAATGGGGTGTGGATGTGATCACTTAACTAGAATAAAGTAATATGTTTTAAAAAAGTGATTTTTTATTTAGCCCACCCAGATGGATTAAGTGAACAAATAGCATGTAACACTAGTATTGGCAAGATGCTAAGCGAAATAATCCCTAGGGAGAGCCAATAAGTTAACAGAAAACAACAATGAGATTTTTCATAGTAGGGCTGTTTAGCATTACAAAATGGGGGCTCATCCAGGACGTCTGAATCGTATCAGACGACTCAAAGGCAATATTAGTTGTGACAAGCAGCAATGAAGAAGGATTAAATGACAACTTCGTGCTCCAATAGGAAATTGGCAACAGATAAAGCAGCAGAAACCACATGGACGGCAAAGACAAGCAGCAGGAACCACATGGTCAGAAGTAGTGCAGTACAACACAAGACAACGGCAGATTCAATGTGGCAGTGTCTTCTGGCACTACAAAGTGCAGTAGCAGAGACAAAAATTTCAAAAGTTAAGAAAATCTGCAAATGCATCTATGAGCAGCATTTATTGTTGTGTACTGCAAACATTTGTGTTTGCTTTCTTTGTTTGTCATAATGAGGGAACCAACAACAGTGAATAATACTGCAAGTGATGTGGAATCAACAGATGAAAATATTATTGTTCCAATAGACATTATTGATGTAAGTACATCCAAAGAAATTTTGAGCTCTCTTGCTCAATTGTAGAAAAGTGTAAATGATGTTCAAAAGAGTGTGAAAGCACAACGTGTGCAAGTAAAAACCCAAGGGAGCCAAATCAACGAATGATTTAGTCTGTGGAGGAGAGATTGTATCAGGGGCTGCCAGAAATGGAAGGCATAGATAGAAATGAACAGGAAAGTGTGAGATTAAATGCAGAGATGAGGGATGAAATTGTTAAGTTGGATGAAAGATGCACAGCTGAAAATTCAAATTTGGAAAAACAGCTGAAAGGCAAATTGGAAAGTAATCATATTGGTGTAATGGAAAATGTTAGTGAACTAGACAGTAAAGGGAGTAAATAAAAGCTCAATGTCAGTACTGTGATATAAAAGAAAAGCAAAAACACAGATACAAAGGTAGCTAAGATCGAACATGGAAATGTTAGCAACATTGTAAATAAGCAGCCAACACATAGTGTTCAGAATATTAGATGTTTTTAATAATGATAGAAAATGCCCACCTGCTGATTTTGTTGCATGTTGTAGAGCTTGATTTGTGGAGGTAATGACTGATTTGCAAAAGATTTAAGTTTATGAGTGGGGCAACAGAAGGGGAAGCTTTGTCATGGGCCAACCAAGATCAGAACAATTTCATTACTTATGAAGACTTTGAGAAGGGATTTTTAAATATACTGGATAGAGTTTAACAATCCAGAATCAAAAATAATTTTTCAAATGGGACTGTACATAGACCAGTGAAGGGAAACATGAGAGATTTCTGTATGAGGGAAATAGAAAAATTAGCACATTTGGACAATCCAAAGTGACCATTAGTCATCATTTCCACTTTAAAGAGGAAACTGCCTGAAAATGTACAATGGGATCCCATAAATGCTACAGGAGATGATGTAGACTTATTCCTTGATTATGTTGAGAATATGGATACTACTTTACCATTCAGAAACAAAAAAAAAAAAAAAAAAAAATTCCAAAAGAACAAAAATCACAATGGAAGGGACAAGAGGAATTACAGGGCTGACAACAGGAACTCCCACAGTGATTCCAGGAATGAAGGTAGGAGAAATTCAGGATCAAATGATAGAAGAGATTACAATAGGCCACAATATGATCATGTTGAAGGGATAGTTTGGGGTCAGACAGATCTCACAACTGGGGAAACAAGTAGGTAACCTCTCCTGAGGTCAGACCTGGGATAAAGACTGACAATGTTCGGAAGAGGATCATGAAAGAAAGGCTGACTAAGGAACCTATGTGCAGGCAATTTATTTCATTCCATGTGGAGAGGATTTTGGGTGCAAATGAATTTTGGGAAGAATTTTTTGAAAGTTCTGGGAAGAAAAGGAAGGGAGAGAGAAAATTCAAAGAAAAGAGTGTCAATGAAAATGTAAGTGTTTTATTCCAATGGGCTGAATCAAGTGATGGAATGAATGGTGAAGATTCTAATATTCATGACAATGGAAATGACAGTCCACCAATTCTGAGGTATCATCATAGTGCTGATTGTTCTGATACTGTAGCTGACAAGTTGAGAGTGTGTGTATTAATATATTGAGCAGTATGAGAAAATTGTAAATGAAGTAACTGGCAGTTGTGTTTCTATGCATGCAAATGTTGGAAGGGTGAATCCTTCATGTGCTAATATTCCTTGTACTGGTTTATAAGTGATACTTCAAATGTTGTCAACAGTGATGTTAATTTTGAATCTTGTGTCAAGACAGTTGTGATGTTGCATGTGCTATTGTTGAAGTTGATGCTAGTGTAAAGGATGCAGGAAATGGGGCAGTGGAAGCATATCCACCTAATAATATTAATGGTGTAAGTGGTATTGCTGGAGTTCTTTGTAAAGCTATTATAGGGAGAAATGCCTCAGATGTCTTTGATGTAATCAGTAGTGCTGCAGAGGCAAATCCTGTGTGCAATGTAAATGTTATTGGTGTAAATAGTTCTTCAAGCACAGAAGACAAAATTTACTGCAGAGAGGGATCACTAGCAGATGTATCTAATGCAAATGGAAATGTAGAGGTAGCAGTAAGTAAGGATATGAGTGAAAATTGTAAACAAAATGGAATTTCATCTTTCTGGGTACCAAAATCAGGGCTAGATGAAATTAGTGAAGAATTTATAAATGTAGTCAGCAGTTTAAAGGAACAAGAAAACACCAGGCCACCAGAAAAACTAAAGCACAGTGGAGAAAAAGTTTGTCATGGGCAAAATGAAATAAATATGAAATTATTGGCAGCTACTTAGGAATTTTTGATGAAATTGATGTGGTGACAGCAATGTTTTGCGGTGTGTTGTCAATACAGCAGGTGATACAAGTAGTAGAGGTGTAAATGTAGAAGTAGACTGTGCTAAATTAAATTGCAATATTAGTTCTGTGAGTAGCAATAAGGCAATGAATTACATAGAGGGAGAATTTAGTATTAATACCAAAGAAGGTACTAAGATGAATTTCAAAGTGGTGAGAACGATCTGCTTGAGGAAGACCCTTTTAGAAGTAATAGGGCAGTACAATTACAACCAAAAATTAAAGTGAGTGTTGGAGGGTTTGAAACTGAAGCATTTCTTGATTCAGGCAGTGATATTTGTGGAATCTCTTAAATGTTTTATGAACATCTGAAATCCATTACACAAATTATGGAATTGCCAGTTGTTGGAATGCAGATTAGCGGTACAACTACCAGGTTACCCAAACCTGTTAGGACCAAGGTAATATTGTGTTTTAAGATAGGTGATATTGAGTTTAATCACATCTGTATGGTTATTGCTGAACTCTGTATTGGTATCAATTGGATAACCAAAGTAGGAGCTGTTCTAGACTGTAAAAGAAACCAGTTAATGATAGATGAAAGTGGGGCTAATTTAGTTATAGACTACAACATGTCATTAACAGGGAAAATGATGATAGCATCACTTGTAGTGGGTCAAAGGCCAAGAGAAAATAGTGAACAGTGGAGGGGAAGCCACAGAGATCTGAAGGAGACAATGTCAGAAATTAAACACAGAACTGATAATACTGAAGTAATGTGAAGGGCAAAGGAAGGAGCTGCATGATCCGCTGTGTGGAAATGATGATGTATTTTCTGATGGGTGTGGAAGGGTGAAAGACTTTGAATGTGTTATAAATGTTAAGCCACATGAACCATTCATGCAGAGATCATACCATATTGCTGTTGCACTAAGGAAGGGAGTTGAAATTGATCTGGAAAGAGTGCTGCAGATAGGGATAATAGAAGGAAGCAATAGTCAATACAATAATCCACTAGTTGCTGTCAACAAGAGCGATAAATCAGCGAGGCTTGTGTTAGATGCTGGAAAGCTGAATACCATAATCTGTAGGAAAACAGACCATCCAGAAAACATGGCTGATCTGTTCCATCAGTTCCACCATGCTGAAATAATGTCAAGTGTGGATCTGACATATGGTTTCTGGCAAATTCCCTTAGCCAAGAAGATAGGCAGTATACTGCTTTCTCATATGGTGGCAGATGCTACCAATTTAAGGTAGTTCCTTTTGGTCTGAAAATGTCTGTGGCTGTTTGTGTAAGAACATTAGATCATGTTTTACACAGAGAGCCTTTGAGCAAACTGACAATCTATGTGGACGACATATTGATGGCATCTGTTGACTGGGAAAGTCACTGCCATCTAGTGAGGGAAGTGTTAGGTGCCCATAGAAGGGGTGGAATGAAGCTAAAACTAAGCAAGTGTCAGTTTGCTAGGAAGGAGATGGAATTCTTGGGACATGTTATCACACCCACAGGAAAGATACTAAAGAAAGACAGAATAGAGGCTATAGCTAAGTGCCCAATTCCTAATAACAAGAAGCAATGAAAGTCCTTTTTAGGAATGCGTAATTTCTATCGAAAGTTTATCAGGAATCACAGTCTAAACTCAGCAAACCTAACCAAGTTACTAAAGAAACAGGCAACTTCGATGTGGACACAGGATTGGACCAAAGATTTTCAGGAGGTAAAGGATCATTCAAGTAACAATGGATTACTATACCACACAGATACAACCGTGCCTTACTGTTTGCACACTGACAGCAGTGATTATGGTTTGGGAGTGACACTGTTACAGAAAAAAGTGGTAAGTGGACATGAACAACTGAGGAGTAAAGCTTTTGCATTAAGATCTCTTACAAAACATAAGTGGAGTTATGGGATCACTGAAAAGGAGTTGTTAGCAGTTGTGTAGGCATTGACCAACTTTAGAAATTCTACTGGGTTATGAAGTGATTGTTTTCACTGATCATAAAGCATTGGGCTATTTACATGAATGTTAATTGTTGAACATCAGACCAATGAGGTGGGCTATGTTCCTGCAGCAATTTAATTACACCATCCAGTACATAAAGGTAACTGAAATTGTTGTGACTGATGCTTTTTTGAGATTACCAGCGGGAAGTGGGGATGTGTTAACAGAGGAAGAGGATGGAAATAGAGAATTTAAAATGCTATATATAAAGGGTTTGCCAAGTGTGAGAAATATCAGAGGAGTATGTAGGGACATGAGAAGGCCACAGACTCAGGATCCCAAACTACAACAGATAAACAACTGGGAACTAGGGAGGAGGAAAATTTGAATAAATATTACAAAATACATAAGGAAACTTTGTCCAGGAGGACAAACAAAAACAGTGGTGAATGGAAGTTATATTTTCCAGAGGACCATGTCAATGATTTAACTCAGCATGTGCACCTGAGCTATGAACACTATGGACCTCAAAAATGCACTGAAATAATGAGGGAAAATGTTGCGTTCAGTAATATGGTTTGACAAGTACAGAAACAACTTGAGAGTTGTGACACCTGTCAGAGAGGTAACATAAGCCAGGTGCACAGTCAGGGATACTTACACTGTATAATACCAGAGAAGGATGGAGATCTGATAGCAGTTGATCTTTCTGGACCACTGCCAACTGGAAGAGGTGGATGCAAATACATTTTTGTAATAGTGGATATATTTAGTAAATACAGGGTGTTTCAAAAATGACCGGTATATTTGAAACGGCAATAAAAACTAAACGAGCAGCGATAGAAATACACCGTTTGTTGCAATATGCTTGGGACAACAGTACATTTTCAGGCAGACAAACTTTCGAAATTACAGTAGTTACAATTTTCAACAACAGATGGCGCTGCGGTCTGGGAAACTCTATAGTACGATATTTTCCACATATCCACCATGCGTAGTAATAATATGGCATAGTCTCTGAATGAAATTACCCGAAACCTTTGACAACGTGTCTGGCGGAATGGCTTCACATGCAGATGAGGTGTACTGCTTCAGCTGTTCAATTGTTTCTGGATTCTGGCGGTACACCTGGTCTTTCAAGTGTCCCCACAGAAAGAAGTCACAGGGGTTCATGTCTGGCGAATAGGGAGGCCAATCCACGCTGCCTCCTGTATGTTTCGGATAGCCCAAAGCAATCACACGATCATCGAAATATTCATTCAGGAAATTAAAGACGTCGGCCGTGCGATGTGGCCGGGCACCATCTTGCATAAACCACGAGGTGTTCGCAGTGTCGTCTAAGGCAGTTTGTACCGCCACAAATTCACGAAGAATGTCCAGATAGCATGATGCAGTAATCGTTTCGGATCTGAAAAATGGGCCAATGATTCCTTTGGAAGAAATGGCGGCCCAGACCAGTACTTTTTGAGGATGCAGGGACGATGGGACTGCAACATGGGGCTTTTTGGCTCCCCATATGTGCCAGTTCTGTTTATTGACGAAGCCGTCCAGGTAAAAATAAGCTTCGTCAGTAAACCAAATGCTGCCCACATGCATATCGCCGTCATCAATCCTGTGCACTATATTGTTAGCGAATGTCTCTCGTGCAGCAATGGTAGCGGCGCTGAGGGGTTGCCACGTTTGAATTTTGTATTATGGATAGAGGTGTAAACTCTGGCACATGAGACGATACGTGGACGTTGGCGTCATTTGGACCGCAGCTGCAACACGGCGAACGGAAACCCGAGGCCGCTGTTGGATCACCTGCTGCACTAGCTGCGCGTAGCCCTCTGTGGTTGCCGTACGCGGTCGTCCTACCTTTCCAGCACGTTCATCCGTCACGTTCCCAGTCCGTTGAAATTTTTCAAACAGATCCTTTATTGTATCGCTTTTCGGTCCTTTGGTTACATTAAACCTCCTTTGAAAACTTCGTCTTGTTGCAACAACACTGTGTTCTAGGCGGTGGAATTCCAACACCAGAAAAATCCTCTGTTCTAAGGAATAAACCATGTTGTCTACAGCACACTTGCACGTTGTGAACAGCACACGCTTACAGCAGAAAGACGACGTACAGAATGGCGCACCCACAGACTGCGTTGTCTTCTATATCTTTCACATCACTTGCAGCGCCATCTGTTGTTGAAAATTGTAACTACTGTAATTTCGAAAGTTTGTCCGCCTGAAAATGTACTGTTGTCCCAAGCATATTGCAACAAACGGTGTATTTCTATCGCTGCTCGTTTAGTTTTTATTGCCGTTTCAAATATGTCGGTCATTTTTGAAACACCCTGTACATCAAGCTGTATGCAATCAAACAGACAACCAGTAAGAGTATGATTTCCAAGTTCACATATGAATATTTTCTTTTCATGAATGTACCAAAAGCTATTTCAAATGACAATGGATCCCAATTCACTAGTAATGATTGGATTAAGTTTAAAGACACTGCAGGGATATAGCATATAAGAATCTCAGTGTATCATTCCTTGTGCAATCCAGCAGAACAATATATGAGAGAATTGGGATGGCTCTGCAGAACATACTGTGGCAAGAAACATAGCTCTTGGGTGCAGTATCTAAATAGATTTTGAAACTGTAATGAACTGTGTGAAGCATAGTTCAATCGGGTTTTTACCATGGGAGGTGGAGTTCAACACAAAGTAACCAAATCTGATCTCTGAACATGTTGATTAGCCCCCGCGTAATGAGATGAGTAGAGAAGAGTTGGAAACTTTTGTAAGGGAGAACATGGAGAGAAGAGCAATGCAAACAAAGCAAAGGCATTACAGAAAGGTGAAAGTGACAGAGATGAGAGTTGGGATCTGGTGTTGGTGAGGACAAAGAAGAAGCCAACAGAACACAACAAAGAGACAAAGAAATTTTTTGAATTATATTATGGATCATTTGAGGTGATGGCAAGTCCACATGTAAATGCATAGTATTTGGTTTGCCCACAGACAAACAAAATACTTGGGCTCAGAAATATAAATGAGATAAAGTTGTATAAGGAAGGAGGATCATGATGGAATATGTTGAAGTGATTGAGACTGGAGAGTGAGTGAATGAGTGTGTGTGTGTGTGTGTGTGTGTGTGTGTGTGTGTGTGTGTGTGTGTGTGGTGTGCTTTAATAGTTTTTTATAATGTTTAAAAGAATGAGTATTTGTTGATCAGTGACTTTGTAATAACACTTTGTCTCATTTTATCAAGCACATTTAAAATTTTTTGTTGTTGTTTAGATTTTAAGTTATATATGGTTCTATCCACAAGCATGAGGGTAAAATGACCAATTTGATTTATGAGGGAAATAGCTGGAGATTAATGGTTAATTTTCTTGTCAGATATGGAATTGGACGTTGTTTTGTTGATGCTGAAAGGACTGCTATGATATCACAGCTGGGAATTATTTTGCATTTTTCATGTTACTTTGAGAATTGAATCCCAAACTGAAGGTTTGATTTGTGCATTTCTTAAGCTTTGTTTTGTTTTCCTTGATGGCTATCACAGTAATATTTCAGTGAATGTGAGTTTCATTAGAATATATTAGCTTGTTTCACATATTGGGGTCCAAGTATGTATATTTAGGAGGATCGATGGGCCAAAAACTGAAACTGATACTGTGCTTTTTATGTAGCACATTTTGCTCGTGGATGCAGTGTGTGGTAATTGGACTGTCAATGAAATGGACTCTGGATTGGACATATCGACTGAGCTGTTGCAAGGGACAAGACTGATGAAACCTAATGTGTCAGTGAGTGCTGAAAGTTTATGCTGTGGATAATGAAAGTGAAAGCAGAGTGCACAAAAGAGTGCAAAATGTGCTTCATTGGTGTAAAGTTCACATACGTGTATATTTTTATAGGAAAAAGGAGGAACTCATTTAGGAAACTGACAAATGTCACATGTTGTTGTTAGAGAAATTTTGTGTGGCATAAGAGTAAATTAATTTTAAAGCATTACATTGTATATTTGTAAGTCTTAAGCCTTTTAAATACAAATTCGGATGTTTATATTTAACATGGAATGGAAAGTAATTTTAAGCATCTTCCACATTTCTCGCATATAGTCTTATGTATTGTTTACTATTTATTTATTTAACAGTGGAATGCCCGCTGGGAACATATGTTTTCATTCAACAGGATTGTTTGAGTATTGTTTCGAGCTACAAGTAAATAGCATTTTTAAAATTCGTGTTCCTCAGACTAGGCAAAAAGAGATTTTGTCCTTCATTTGTGATTTGGTCAAAAACTCTGGGGAGGGGGGGGGGGGGGGGGAGAGGTAATTATAACATTACAATAACATCGATGGTCAGTGGCAGACAACATTATAGAGGCTCTCTGAAATAATGCAAAGATACCATTTTCACACATTGGTTATTTTCACAGGAAATCAGTATGCTTACGTAGCGTACCCACGCAGCCTATGGCTTACAAGAATTTTCCATAGAATTAAAATACAATAGTTATATTTGCTCAAGAACAAAGACACTTAGCCACAGAAAATAGTCTTAGAATGCCAGAATGTGGGAAAGCTGTAGAAATCTTTGCTATTTTGGACAGACTAGTTTGTGTGTCAGAATGTGGCTGAAGCAGCACAAGTGGTGAGGGACCCATGTTGCTTGCGGTCTTTCACCATTGGGCCAGTGCTGGAGTGTGGATGTGACCACTTGACTGGAATAAAGTAATATGTTTTAAAACAGCTATTTTTTATGTAACCCAACCAGATGCATCACAAATATCACATAACACTAGTACTGTCAAGATGCTAAGCAAAATCGTCCCTAGAGAGGGCCAAGCCAATAGGTTAATAGAAAACAACGACAAGATTTTTCATAATGGGCAGGACCCTTTAGAGATAGAGCTGTTTAGGGTTAGTGGGAATCATTCCTGATGCTTAGATGACATGCCAGGTTAGCCGAGAGCACTAATGGGCTGCTTCCTGGACACGGGTAGGCACGCCGGCCCCGGATCGAATCTGCCCGGTGGATTAACAACAAGGGCCAGTGTGCCAGCCAGCCTGGATGTTGCTTCTAGGTAGTTTTCCACATTTCGCTAGGTGAATACTGGGCTGGTCCCCATGTCCCGCCTCAGTTACACAACTCACAGACATTTGAAAGCGTTCGCACTATTTCATGGCTTAAACTAGATGCAGACAGCTGGGGTGCACTACTTCTGTTCTGGGAGGGGGGGGGGGGGGGGGGGGGGGGGTATGGGGTGGAGACAGGAAGGGCAACCAGCCACCTCTGACACTAACATTGCCAAATCCATGGTAACAAGGCCGACCACATGTTGCAGTGGGGCAAAGGCCCAAGAAAATGATGATGATGATTCCTGATGCTTAGAGGACAATGAGGATTGTTTTCATTACAAAGCCAAGGATATGAGACTGATCAGCCTGTCCTTGTTTCTTTTAATGATATTAGAAAAACTGGTTAATGTGTACATTAGGGAAAGGAGGCTAACTAAGGCTCCTCTACATGTAAGCCAACATGCAATATCAACCAGGCCAACCATGTGAAACAGCACTTCACCAACATGTTGGGAAGGTGGAAAAAGCACTGCACTTTCAGGAAATTGCTATCTGGATTTTCTTGGATACTAAGGGGTCTTTTAGCAGTATGATCTTTGAATCCATTGTTAGAGGTGCAGAAGAGTGTGGCACTGAGACCACCATAATTGTGTAGTTGGATGAAGATCATTCTGAGCAGAAGAAAGGTGAATGAAAAAATTGTGATCAACATCACCAGAGGATCTAAAGGTCAGCCTCAATAAAACTGCTGTACCATTTATAAGGAAGCTTATCCAGCACAAGTACTGGAATCTTATGCTTCTCAATGAAACCTGATGCTTCTTGATGAAACCTGAACTACAGAGGGGTTAGTTAAGTATCTAGGAGTAGTTCTGGATGCAAAGCTATCATGGACACCTCACATAAAGAATACTGTACATGTTCCAAAGTGAAACGTACTCTTAAGAGCACTAGAAGCAACTGTGGAAAAAACTGGGGTTTAAACCCTGAGAGTATTTCCTGGACATACACCACTGTAATAAGAACTACAATAAATTATGGGGCTACAGTATGGTGGAACAAAGTAGAAAAAGAGGATTGCTGCTAAGGATCTTGGCAAGGTGCAGAGATTCGCCTACTTGCCACAACAGGTGGAATAAGCAGTGAATGTGAACATGAATGTGAATGTAGTAGTACACCCACTGATGGGATAGAGACCATGCTGTATGTACCCCCATTATACCTGGCAAGAGTATAAAGGCTAAAAACTGGAAATAACTGGATACCTTCGTAATATCCTGAATCCCACACATATTTATGGACAGTAGTAAATATAGAATGGTCAGGGAAATGCAGGATGAGTATACATTATCTTCCAACTGTTGTAATAAACCTTTCATTGTAAAATCGGAAGAAGAGAGCAGTGGAGGAAAGAACTATGACACCATGCAGAAGACATAGTTTGGTTTATTGACGGATCGAAAACAGACAATGGCACTGGGTCCAGGGTATATTGGGAACAGTCTAGAATGGGGAATGCAATCTCTCTAGGAACTCTGGCCACAGTATCACAGGTGGAAATATCAGCTCTCAAGGTGTGTGCAGATGAGAATTTATGAAGGCACTACAAAGATTGTAGTATTTACATTTATTCAGACAAACAACAGACTCTGAAAATTCTGTAAGCCCCTGCAATGTGATCAAAGATTGTTGCAGAATGCTACAAAGTCACTGTGAGACTAAGGGAATGCAATAGCATAAAACCATTACGGGCTCCTGGTCAGGCCAGATCAATGGCAATGAAGGAGCTGGTAGACTGGCCAGGACAGGTGTGACAACTCCATTTCTTGAACTGAAACCCGCCCCAACCATCACCAAGGCAATGGCTAAATCAAAACTATGAAACTGGATCATAAGGCAGCGTGTAGAATACTGGACTACGATCCAAAAACAAAAACATAGTAAGCTAATGAAGCCAAAGCCATGTTTTAAGATAAGTTCTGTAATCTTGGGTTCAAACAGGAGACAGACTAAACTCATGGTATGGATAATGATATGCCACTGAAACTTTAGGAAATACCTACACATAATGGGTATAGAGAAAGTAGTCCTTATGTGGTGAGGGTGATGAAATCACACCACATGTAGACTTCTGGTGCCAAGCACTGGAGGTCATAAAACATAGGAGTTGGGTTGGGTTGTTTCGAGGAGGAGACCAAACAGTGAGGTCATCGGTCTCATCAGATTAGGGATGGGGTAGGAAGCTGGCCGTGCCCTTTCAAAGGAACCATCCGGGCATTTGCCTTGAGTGATTCAGGGAAATCACAGAAAACATAAATCAGGATGGCCGGACGTGGGTTGAACCATTGTTCTCCCGAATGCGAGTCCAGTGAAGACATAGGATATTCAGGTCATCAAGTCCTGAAGAAATTGTGTCTAATAAATGTAGAAAAAATATATATTAACCAAAGAGAATAGAGGTTCCAAGACAAAATTAAAACCAAACAAACAATCCAAATCCCTGAAGAAGAAAGGAAAGCATGATCAGAAAGGCACAGCATATTAAAAATTGATTGTTTTATTGTACCCCAAAGTAGGGCAAAATGAAAGAACCAATAAAGGGCCTCCTATTACTCTTTAAGGGTGTTGGTTGGCTTTACTAGCACCATACAGAGTGAAACTGCACAACAAATCCTGTTTAGGTGCAGACAATAGTGGGGTAGAACTGCTGTTGTTTTTACCTCACTGATCAAATCAAATCAATTCACATCACATCAACAGATCAGAGAGTGGATTAAATACCTTTTCTCAGCCTCACATCCCACACACTTCTTAGATGCAAGGAAATGTCTGATAACAAAGTGTATACAGTACGAACAGCCAAATTCATTAGAAATGATGACCATTTAAACAAACACCTGAAGTCAGTATCACATCAACCAGTATACGTATGTATGTGCCATTTGAACTTGTCACTCAAGATGCAGGTTTTGTCATGGGTTAGCTAGTGACTAGACAAACACTAGCATCATTACTGTATTTAAATTTACTACAATATAGCAGATGATTCACAAACCAACATCTCAAACATTAGTAACCCCGCCCTTTCTCTAACAAAATGATCATATATCAACAGATTCCCGACCATACCAAATTTTGCACTTGTCTCTTCTTTTAAAGAAATAATAATAAAGTAAAAACACTTTAATAGGGAAAGAAATTCACTAAAAGAAAAGATAATCAAAAGTTTATGAGTCAGTGACATTTCAGATAACTAAATACAAATAAGCAGACATAAAAAAAGGAGTCTGAATCTATAAGAATGAATGCAAGTGAAGAAAAGGCTGGGCTAAGAACTGAAACCAAGGATGTGTGATGGCAAATCACTGATGCTGATAAAGATTTCATCACTGACATCTACACATTGATGACTGATAATAATTGACCACAAAATATTAATGTTTTTAAAATTGATGTTAAATGATGAATTTACAGAACAGCATAAAATGCAACATACAAATATACCTAACGTCATATTTATTTGTCACTAAATACAGCTATATTTAACGTTAAATATTCCAAAACTTTTTGTCTATGGACCATAAATATATTTTTGATGGAAGTTTCCCATACAGTATACTTCATTGTTGTTGGAGAGCATACCCTGCTGCAGAAAATAGTCTTTCAGAAGCTGGCAATATAGCTATACAGCTCAAATATTTAAGAGAATTTTTTGTAGCCTTGGATAGGCAGAACTAATGTGATTCCGTACTTTTAATGGATCTCGTTTAAGACCCAGAAGGTGATATTTTGCTGATGGTAAGTTTGTTTGTGTTCCAGTTTGCAAATTATTCTTTACTTGTGCTTTTTCATAATGTTCACTGCTTAAATCAAAGGTGGTTTCTCTATTTTCCTGTAATGTATCAAAGCATTGCCCATCTTCACTGATAGTTGTTTCAACAAATGCTAGCAAATCTCTGATAATATTGATTGCTTTCAAATATTCTAAAGCATCCTGAAGTGTAAGTTCTTGAATCGAGGATCGAGCAATGTTGATATGGCTAATGTATTAACATGTCCAGTTGCTAGTTGGTTTCTGTTAATATGTTATTCTTCAGTCCTCTTCAACATTCTATGCTGGTTGCATGTCAGATATTTTGATATTCAATATACTAGTTATTGAGATTACTTTACTGCTTGCAATGTACTTTTCTAAACAGATTTCAGGAGTAGACTGTCACAATCATCTATAGAGCCTACAATGCCTGCAGCGGTTAGCATGGATGGTACACCAGCACAGCAATTAATATCTTAACTGCTGAACACGCCTGCAAAAACCTTTCAGTCATATAAAATGTCGAATTTCATCTAGTAGGTACTTCATGAATTAGTTTGAGGTCTGTTTCTTTTCTTAGCTTATCAGTTGCTACTAGACTTGATTTAACGCATATATACGTAACTTGAAGTATCATTTGTAGCAATTAAAAGACATTTAAAGCAAAATGGGTACATACTACTTGATATCATGAAAGCACAAATTGAAAGAACAATTAGAGTTACTAGTCCATGCTTATTTATAAAAATAACCAACATTCCTACCTTAGTTTGTTCAAAAATATTGCTCCCACTCGCTCTCCAATGGCCACATTTGACATACTGCAAACATGTTGCACTGGTGTCATTACGACACAGGTTCAGAAAAAGATTCATTTATATCTGTGCCATCATTGAAGGTCAATTTTTTGGCTTTAGCCCTGATGTCACAATTATTCAAAGTCTTGATAATAAAGCATTATTGTTTAAACTGACATTGGTAATATTTTTAATTATTGATGATCATTGAACTTGTAACTGCCCATGAGGGGAAAAGGACAGCCACGGGTATGTGTGTGCGCAAATAGTGACCTGTATGTGTAAGCACCAAAAACTAATGCATCTGGGCAAGAACAGATTTTAGTCTAACAACATACAATAACAAAATAAGTTATTTACAGTAGTACACAACTGGTGATGCTTAACTGCAATAAAGCGAAAAGTATCTGATGATAAAATAACAAAACCATAAAGTCCTTAAATCTAACAGCTCTCTTTGACTTCATTGCTGTATGAATTAATTATGAATACATCCACAAAAAGTAAAAACAAAATTATTTTTGAAAATTTAAACTTGTCAGTTATTATCTCTAATCCTTGCCTTTGCTGCGCGCAGTACAGCACGTGCCAAGCATAGCAGCTGTCTTTGACCAGTGCTAAGCTTCTTTCCACCAGGCCCAACATCAGCAGCAGGACCACCAAGAGCTCGCACAGCTCCCCAAAGCCCAACACGTCGCAGAGCAGTCTCTAGCTCTGCAGGTGAGTGCCGTCCTTCTGGATCAAGATTTTCATGCACTGTTCCTGAGAACAGCCATGGGTCCTGAGGAATTGCTGCCAGTCTGGACCTGTGGATTTGCATTGCCATATAATAATATTCTTCTACACCAAAACAAACTTAAAAGTAAACAGCAATGCGACCCATCAGAGAACTAGCTGCTGTTTTCTTCTTCCTACAATTATCAAAAGTTTAGAAGCAACTGTGAATATGATTAGATTAGACAAGGATCAAGTAAGCAGTGATTTGTTGACAGTATCATTTCAACTTAATTGTCTATTTAACCTGATTCAATGAACTGTGAAATGCACTCTGAACTTGTTATCTATCTGAACAGATAATGTCCATTATTTGGGAACATGCATTTTCAGTAACTTGCCAGCAGTCATAAGAAGTTTAGCCAACAATAAACTTCAGTTTAAGAGGAATCTGAATGATTTATTGGTGGACTACTTCTTCTACTCCATTTCTTAGGAAAAACAATTGAAATATAAATTCTGAATACAATCAAATAGTGTGCTATGTAAAATCCGACTTCTGCACACCTCCAGTAAAGCAATGAGAACAATGTGTCAGAAACAGTTTTCTGCTCGATGATGTGTAGCTACAACAGACAAAGAATTATCTGATGCACTTCAGTGTACATACATTTACATGACTGTGACAAGTCTGTTATTACCTCCTAAACAAAAATATGTTTCAGATTTATTTCTATTCCACATCCATTAGCACACATCTCTTTCGATAAATATTTATTCTTGTTTTTGAGATACTCTGCATCCTTAAGGATCCCCTGACTATGGATTGTGATTGGTAGTGGAAGTTAATCCAAACTTAAACTGCTGATTGAGAATTTTACACAATACCCAGTGTCAATGGAGAACAACAATTTAATTATCTTTCCAAACAAACAAAACATTTTAAAATGTAAACTCTTGTGCCATGTTAAGAAAACAGCCTCATCTCAGTTTCATGTAATATTCAGTTCAAAGTTATTATTTGACGGTGACAGTAAAGTGCTTCCAGCAATAACTACATGGCTCATATGTGATACAAGTGTGAAGACTACACCATGTGGCAAAGCAGCCATGGTTGGTTGTAGTTGGATATATTATTATTCTGTGTGTTTTGCTCTCATTACAAGTAAACAGCATTCAACTGAATATAAGATATGACAAATTTAACACCACTACATTGATTAGGCATTTTTCATTAGCATTGAGCATAACACAGAACACCTTTTCAGCAGTATCTGAGTGGGATGACTTTTTCTGCACAATAATATAAGCATCATTAAAAACATATCCCATGGACATATGCCACCCAATGACACATAATACACTATATGCACTAAACACTGATTTCAGGTCACTAGCATACTGAATGTTCAACTCTCTCTCTCTCTCTCTCTCTCTCTCTCTCACACACACACACACACACACACACACACACTCTCTCTCTCTCACACACACACACACACACACACACACACACACACACACAGACAGAGAGAGAGAGAGAGAGAGAGAGAGAGAGAGGTACGGATTCAGAAAATTTATGGAGAATTATATACACAGGAACAACTATATGGCAGATTACATTTAAAAGAGGGGCTAACTCAGCCAAAAATTCACTATAGAATCTGATATGGATTCCATTGGGTCCTGGAGCTTTGTTCAATTTTAATTATTTCAGCTGTTCTCAACACCATTGAAGCTAATACTTATTTCATTCAAATTTTAAGTGATATGAGGATTATATTGGGGCAGTTCTCCTAGGTTTTCCTTTGCAAATAAATGTTGCAAATGGAGTTAACCATTTCAGCCATTGCTTTGCTACTCTCAATTTCAGTTCTGTCCCATTCATGAATGACTGGATACTAATTTTTGTGCTGCTAACAGTCTTTACATTCAATCAGAATTTCATTGGGTTTTGTGAAAGATCATTTGACAAAATATTCTGCTGCAATAGTCACTAAAGGCATGACACATCACTGTCTTGACAGCAAAATGCGTTTCATTCAGCACCTCTCTATCTATAGCCCTACATTTTGTTTTACACCTATTATGCTGTAGTCATCATTTCTTTAGAAGGTTCTTCGCAGTGATTATATACCATGGAGAGGCCCTCACATTATGAACTCTTCTACTGGGTACCTATCTATCTAGTGCATGGTCAAATATTCTTTTAAACTTGCACCATAGTTCCTCTACATGCTTGTGTGCTACACTGGAAGTTTCGAATTTGTCATTGATGTATGACTCTACCACTTTTTTATCTAGTTTGCTTAACATATATACTTGTTTTGGTTGTCATTTGTACTTTGGTAATCATTTCTGCCACAACCGCTCCATGCTCACTAACATCAGTTTCGAAGTGGACATCCTCAAAGCTCAGATCTAATTGTTGCCATTACATCTAATATATTTTCATCACAAATGGCATTCCAAACTGTCTATTCTAGGTAGTTTCCAGAGAAATCATTGAGTAATGTTTCATGGGATGTCTTGTCACACCTACCACTAAAAAAACTGTAATCTCCCCATCTGATTGTTGGATGATTAAAGACTCCAATGATGACTAAACTATGATTGGATAACATATGTACAAGTGAAGTGAGGTTTTCTCTAAAGTTCTTTGTTACATCAGGAGATGAGTCTCGTGGGAAAGTGAAGGGTCAAATTCACATTTTATGCCCACCCTTGATACTGAGTCTTGCCCAAACAATCTCACGTGCAGCTTCAATTTCTATCTCAGTGGATTTGAGTTTCTTGTCTACTGCAAAAATACATCACCTCCATTTCCATTCACCTATCCTTTTGATATACACTTACAATTTCCCCCAAAAATGTTATCAATTGCAGGTTTCAGCCAGCATTCTGTACCTTGTATTATGTGAGCTTCACTGCTTTTGATGACTGCTTGAGAGTCTGAAAGAGACCATTGTGTGCACTCCACACACAGTCAGCTACCTGACTGATGTTTAGTGCACACCTCACCCATTCAGAGGGACACTACAGTTTTCAACCCTATACCCAAGTCCAGAATGTCATAGCCTAGTAGTTAAATAATCTTCAAAGTCTCTGATTCAGTCTTTTCACTCGACTCAGAACAATGTTCAAACTGTGAGCCTGGCTGGTTTTCTCAACCTTCTCTGCAAGTCACTGGAATGATCCAAGTATGATCTCAAAGTCCAGATGACAGGCATCATATGTTTCAACAAGTACCACAATCTGTAGTTGGTTGCAACCCCCCCACCCCCCCACCCCCCACCCCCCACCCCCAAGTGGCTGCCAGGATAGCCTCTTCTACATGTTAAACAAGGCCCCCAGGCATACATATTGAGTGTACCAGAGATTCCTACCTGTCCCTTGCTGCTATTTCCTTAAGGGGTACCATTATTTGCCAAGTGTTTGAACTGCCAATGATTAATACAGCCCTACCTTTCTAAGTTTGCCTCCTCTTGACACAGGACAAAGCAGGTTTCACAACAGATGAAGTGAGTCCCTAGCTCTGTTTGTTTAAGCAGAAGACAACACCTCATACTTGTTGATTAGGGGGATTGGTAATTAACACCCTGAATGCTGTCTACCCTGTACAGGACATCTAGACCTACCACTCACAAGCAAATGGATGAGTAATGACAGACCCCTTACTTCCTGCAGAGGAGAGAGGATCCGCAGAAAAGGATAGTCCTTACAGTATCTTTGGTAGCAACAGGTACATGACTCTCAGGCACTCTTCCAACACATCAATTTGCAGCAGCTACCAACCATCTGACAGTACCCAGGGAGATGTGTAGTTGCTTATGAACATCAATAAGCTCGTCCCATGTTTGAGAAGAGCATTCACAGTGGGGTTGCACTATGGCTAGTGCAATATTTTATCAAACAGTGAACAAATAACTTTAAATTGAGCCTGCTGACAATTTTTAATCTGCTGAGCTAAACAATTACTAATTCCTTAGAATAACTGAAGCAAATACACAAAAGCAAATACACAAAACAAGATTTCTATTAAGGCAACAGAAAAACAGGGTAAAAATTGCTAGTTTCTAAAACTTTTTGAGGTTAATGATGGTCGCTACCAAACTTAAAAATAGATTTTTTATATACAAAGATAATGTATGCTTCTTTTGAAAGGGAATGTAGATCTAACAAAATAGGCTGGTTACAATGTGTGCTACAGTAACTAAACCACAAATGCCAATTTACTATGAAATAGTTTATGCACAGTACAGCAGTAACTTCCAAAAATGAATGTTTATTTGTATCAATATACACTGAAATTTGTAATGACCTATTCTTTGGCATAAGCTGTGAAGAACAAACACTGATTTGCTACAAAATCAATTAACGACAACACTTGTAACTTAAAATAAATTTCAAAAATACAGTTCTGCATGCATCTGAAAATTCCCAAAAGCAACATATTTCTCATATAATTATACAATGAAATTAGAGAATAATTGTTTTGAACAAGGATAGACTTCCTATTCTCAAAAATTTTGAAAAGGCACAAGTAAGTTTAAGCCTACAATTAACGATAACAGCACAAGTTTAATGCGGAACTTGCAAATATTCAAAATTTCACAATGCATCACAATACAAATGAGTATTGACAAAATCAATAAACAAGTTTACAGAAGAGACACAAACAATAAAATACGTGAATCAAAAATTTCAGATCAGCACATGAATCTGACACACATGGTCTCACGCAAAGGAATATTCCAAAGATGGCTTTTACGTTTAAATGGATATATTAATTGCATGGATTTTTTACTTAGCTGATTCTGCAACAACTTCTACATTGTCATGCCAAAGATAAACACTGCAACATCAATATATCTCAGTCAAAAAGCCAAAAATGTGTAGTATCAACAAAGCAGGTCTCCTGCCTGGAGCAGCTAACAATACTAAGAGTTTCACAAGAAATAAACATGAATGTCCTGCATGATTAAATTATTTTCAAAACAATCTGTGACTGTGGTCTCTTTCTCAACAGAAAATTGTTGTCTCCAAAATTTTTATTTACCATAAAGCAAAAATTTCATAGTTCCTACATAGTCAAGAGAGAACTGAACATATTCCTGATTAGCCACTGATCACCTAGATTCAAGAATTGAAGATTCTCTTAGATGCACTACAATGCTGACTGTAATCACACCTCAACACAGTCCTGTTACTTTATTTTCATTTTATTCTCATTTTATTAGAAGAAAATGTCTACCAATAATAGGTCATCATAAGTAGATGTACGTTCCTCTGCTACTTATTTTTTTGCCAAGAGGTAGACCACTGAGAATACTAATCTTACTTACAGTGTACTGCTGGTGTTAGAGTAACTTACAAGATTTTTATTAATGTTTCTTCTGTATAAATGTTTTATTGTGTACTTATATTGCTGGTAGGTATTTTTAAATCCAATTTTAATTTAGATTATGCTGGCGTAGTACTATGCCGCCAGGGCAGCTCTCCTACTTTCTCACATTCAAAGCCACTATTTTGTATAGCTTACTATAGATGCAGCCCTGAAAAACTATACAGAGAGTGAGTTAGCTGAAGCCCTTTACTAGTTGCAGAAGTCCCCCTAAATAAAGCAGGGTGAGTGCACTAGCTACATTCCTACAGCAGGTGGTATGCACCAGCCTTCCTCTGAAGAGAGAACTGACTTGTTCAATCAAATACCTAAGGGAAGTAGCCTACAATTTATTATTATGGAATCTGAATCAAGGTCTTTACACTTATCAGTTCTGTGAAAACCTGTTGGTTGAATTTGTTGTTTTTTATATAAATTTAATTTCGGATTCTTAGTTTTCCAAGTAACTTGTTTTAACTGTGTCAGACAGCCATCCTCAGATCCAAATGCTGCAGAAATGGGTCACACATGAGTGGTAACACACGGTCCTCCTATACAGCATATGATGATGACAAATTTGGTTGCAGCCTGTGTGAAATGTATGAGGACACTGTTTTAATACATAGTGATGTATGTGTACATTGTGACCAAATGAAAACTGATCACTTTTAGACAGAAACACCATTAAAGAAAAATGACAAGCAGTTATAGAAAAGACCAGATTTTTGAAAATTCTTCCGAATTGTGCTTAGTTACTGATTATTTACCACAATCTTACTTTTTTATATTTGTTGTCAGTCTCTTTACTGAGTTGCCCAGTAACATTACAATATGAGAGTGACATGGGAGGTGGAGGAGTTCAAACAAAAAATTTGCCCCATCTCATTAATTGGCAGGGAATATGTGGCACTCTCTGTGTGGAAAAAGACAAAAAAGCGAAACCCTTTGCTATATGCCTGTCCTTTCATGGTACTAATACAAACTTAATGACTAACCTACAATATAAAATGTATGAGGACACTGTTTTAATCCAAAGGCATTCAAAATGTAGTATTAATATTTACGAAAGTGTACTAGCATAGTGAGGAACATTTCTGAGTGTAAGAAAACCTGACCTGGGGGATGTATTTACCTTATTGCTGAAGTGTGAGTCAAATGTTGATGCACCTCTTAAAAAACAATTCAAAAGGGAGCATAAAAATCTTGGTGCCATGTTTATCATGACGTCAAAAATTATATAACAAAAACATAAAAACTGATCTAAAAGCATAGATTAAAACAGCTGGATTTAAACTTGGTGTCCAGCAAGTTTAGAGGAGATTACGTAATAAGGTGATTTAGTATCCATAAAATTTTGATAGGCTGTAAAATCTAATTTTATTCTTCTCATGTTGGTACATCTCATAAATCGTACGAGTCGGTGTCAAATTCTTGACCTGTGTATAGTTTTGTATAAGTATCTTTATTGAAGTAGTCATGTGTTTTTTCACTGAAATAAATAACATAAACAACTGTGTCATTAATAGAATCCTTGTCTCTTATGATTAATTGCCAATCTAAATTCACCTAAAATTGGCAAATGCTAATACAGAATGAGTTTCTGCTTTTTTCAAAAATTAAGAAAGGAGCAGCTAAATTCAAACATGGCCTTACTTACCTTGAAGTTGATCAGTATAAAAGCAGTACCAAAACTCTGCCAAGGGTGATTGGCAATCAAATGTGTATAAAATAGCTGACACCATGCATAAATCAAAAGAGAAAGTATGATTGCTTTCACATAAAGTACTAATTTTTGCCAATTCTTTGTGTAAGATGAGTGCTACATTCATTAAGTGCTCACCAAAAGTAAATGTGAGGAAAAAAGGTCCCAGCAACATTTGGGCCAATTTGAAAAGAAGTTTACTGGTTTTGACGACAACCTCTTTAATGCTGTTGATGAAATAAGAGTCCATCAATTTGTGCACAGCAATCAAAGCAGGAGAATGAAGCACCAACTGATGGGATGTTAGTTTCATCTCCTAGAGATTCTGTGGTATATCAAAAGAATTATTTCAATTGATTACCAAGCAAGCAATAACAGGTGAAATTATACATATATCTTCTAGAAGTATTGGGGAAAAAAAGCAGAAGACAATGATGAAGAAGAAAAATAAATGCATCCATGCACAATGAGAACAATTAATGGTCTGAAGTAAGAGTGCTTGGAACATCAATCCTATTCACCAGATTTGGCATCCTGTGAATTCTGTCTATACCTAAAGAGAATGAAATACATTAAAAACATGCAAAAATGTGGAAGAAAAGGAATGGATGTGGTTTAGGAGCATGCATGTATTGTGATAAGGAAGAGAGGGGGGAGGGGGATTGGTTAGGTCAAGGATCTCAAGTTTATGTGGCACAGGTACATGTGGAAAATAAAATGCAAAAATATACGAGGATGGTAGACAACGTGTGATCAATATGAATGATTATAACTACCAGTATGAAGAATTTGCGGCATCAGATTCTGCATCAACAACCTGTGCAGGCATTTAGTAGTGTGTTGTGCTCAGATGAGACTGCTGATAGAGTGTAGCTGGGAATCAAAGCATGTGCAGTTTGGAAGGTTATGAATTCACATGTCCCTGTGTTTCTTCAAAGAGAAGAAATTTAGGTCTGAAAAATGTACTGAGTCCACCTCCTAGGCATTACTATTAGAGTTTATCAAATTTAGGCACTGGACAATTAACTGGGAGAAAGGCTAATAATCATTGATCATATTTGATCTAATTATGTCCCAAGCACTCTAAAGAATAGAAAATAAATTAAACACACTAAAATTAAATGAACAAGTTGATAGGAATGATAGGATGGTTGGTTGGTTGGTTGGTTTGGGGAAGGAGACCAGACAGCGAGGTCATCGGTCTCATCGGATTAGGGAAGGGCGGGGAAGGAAGTCGGCCGTGCCCTTTGAAAGGAACCATCCCGGCATTTGCCTGGAGCGATTTAGGGAAATCATGGAAAACCCAAATCAGGATGGCCGGACGCGGGATTGAACCGTCGTCCTCCCGAATGCGAGTCCAGTGTCTAACCACTGCGCCACCTCGCTCGGTAATGATAGGATGCAACTCGTTCACATAAGAGGTGTGATAAAAAAGAAATGGGAATTTTTGTTTTTCTTAAAGAGTCTTTATTTATTCATCAACATCAAATTTTTCTGCCTCAAATCAATCCCCTTAGATACAATACACTTGTGCCAGCACTTTTTCCAGTCCTGGAAGCACTTCTGGAACACATTTTTCATTATGGAATTTAGCTCCTTCAATAATGCTGTATTTATCTGATCAAAATGATGTCCTTTCACGGTTCTCTTCAGCCTCAGAAATATAAAGAAGGTGAAGGTATCCATTTCGAGTGAATACAGTGGCTGAGACAACATAATGGCTTTTGAATTATTTCTACAACAGAGTGATCGCTCCATTGCACACTATGTGTTCACTGCAAAATAATGGTCTTTCTTTATTTACTTCTCCTTTCTTCTTCTTCTTTTTTTTCCAAGAAATCATGAAAAAACATTGAGGTGTGAGTGGGAGCATTATCATGATGTAATTTCCACAAGTGGTTTTGCCACAATTCTGATCAGTTACTTTGGATTGCTTCAAGGACATGGTGCATAACTTCCAGGTAGTATTCACTATTGACTGTACGATCACAAGGCAGGAACTCATGATGCACTACCACATTGTAATCAGAGAAAACAGTGAGAAGAATCTTCATATGTGACTGAACTTGTCAATTTTTTTGTCTTGGCTTTTCAGTCTATTTCCATAGGAACAATTTGGTCTTGCTTTCTATGTCATAGTTATACACCCATGTTTCATCACCTGTTATGGCTTTCTTTAAAAGTTCTGAATCACTGCCAACTTCATGTAGCAACTCCTGACCGATGTCTACATGATGTTGTTTTTGCTCAAAATTCAACCATTTCATAACAGACTTTTCTGCTAAATGTTTCATACACAAAACATCCAAAACAATTGCTTGGCATGAGCGAAAGGATACGTCGACATCATCGGCATCAGTAGCCTCTCTGATGGTGATTTTCCAGAAGCATTTTCTTTACTTCTGCCATATTGTCATCAGTAATCAATGTGAAAAGTCATCCAGGGCAGTCATCATCTTCAGCATCTTCTCAACCCTCCTTGAAATATTTATGCCACTCATAAACTCTTGTCTTACTCACAGCAGATTCAGCAAAAGCCACAGTCAACATTTCGAATACAGTGCTTTCCAATTTTCAGGCAAAATTTAATGTAACTTCTTTTATCCATCTTCTTTGAAAGTAAAAATTAGATGAGCACTTGAAAACGTGTATAACATTTCCGACTGTCAACAATTAACTAAATATGATAATGCAGCAAACATACATCAGGAACATGTGTATCAACAAGACTCAAAAAATTTGGGTTGTTTGTATAAAGCACATGCAATTAAAACATTCCTATTACTTTTTTAAAAAATTCCAATTACTTTTTGATCACATCTCATATGCTGAACTGCGATATGTTATGACAACTGAAAATCTGTACAAAACTCAGAGTGGAAACTACATTTTTTGTATGTGGAGGATGTTTCTGCCTATGATTTTTGAATACTAAACTACTGTGCTTTTAATTTATTTATACATATCCCTTGGGGCAGGGTAAACTTCCATCCTCCATAATAAACTCCATTCACCCAGTGGTGCTATTTCCACATAACTCCTAGGAGAACTTCTGATAGTAGTATATGGAATTAATGAGTGGAAATGTACTGATAATGAAAATTTGAATCAGGACTGAAGCTCAGATTATGTAATGGTTAAGGCAACTATTACTGATAAACAGGAGAAGCATGTTGGAATCCTGGTCTAGAACTTATTTTCAATTGCCATATATTCTAAACAAATATTATTATGGTTGAAAACATATAACAAAATATTTTATTGTATTATTACAATATTACACACACAAATTTTCCATTGTTTGTATTATATTTTTGGAAGATTTGAAATGAGAAAAATTGTACATTGATTAATGTTTACCTGAGTTTCCACTCGAAATACAACATTTATTCTGATAACAGATTGTAGTTGCACTTACCCGATATAGAAATCAGAATTCTGTATTTCAAACAAATTAATTTATTATGATAGATATGAATTTAGCTGTCTGTTTAGATTAACTGATATATAAAGTTCAGTTCCCTAAATGCCTTGGTCTCTGTCTCCACGTTCTGTTAAAAGTGTTCAAACTATGCTCAGTGCCTAGTTTATTACCATTTCACACATGAGCTTCAATGAACTCTCACATAATTCTAATAAAATCTGCCCCTTCACAATAACTTGTGCTACTTTATACTTCTGAATAAATTTACTGGTAGAAGAAAATTAAATATTCAGCAGCCCATTCACAAAGTGGAGTACTTTGCTGTAATTCATTTTCAGTGACAGCAGAAATTAATTACCACACAACATCCCGGTTAATCAATGGGCTGTGCCATTTTGTATTGGCAGGAGCACAAAAATGATTAACGGTTTAAAAAAAAGATACATTGCCTTGGCTATGTGTAAGTGTGCGCAGGATGCTTACAATACAAGGATATAGGTGGGCTAATATAACAACAAAAACAACCAATTATTCATAAAATTATTTAATTGGATAGATAAGAAATCTACTTTCCAAGTGATGGCAGGAGGCACGCCCCCCCCCCCCCCCCCCCCACACACACACACACACGCACACACACACACACACACACACTCACACACACACACACACACACACACACACACACACACACACACACACACAAAAGACTGTTGCGATTGGTAAGCTTTTGGAGCCAGTGGCTCCTTCTTCAGATAGAAGGGTTGAAGGGGAAGGAAGAATGGTGAAGGAAAAGGACTGGAGAGGTCTACAAAAAGGTGTAGATTTTAGGAACATCACCCACAACTGCAGGTCCCATACGGTAAGTCTCCCCTGAGGAAGGAAAGAGTCTTTTGTTCTCATCCCATATGGTAAGTCTCCCCTCATCTGTGGTTCTGGGTGACTTTCCCAAAATCAACCCCTTTCACAGACCTCTCCAGTCCTTTTCTTTCACCCTGTAGTGCTTTGAGAATTTCCGCATGAATTCCAGAACCATTCATCCTTCTTCATCCTTCTACTGTCTCGAACACACGATATTTTAAAAATAGGTGTGAGAGAACGTACATACTCTGCGGACACATGTTTGTGTGTGCAGGCTGGAAAGGAGTCACAAGCACAAGGTAGACGCGATGGTCGAACGGCATCGACAAGTGTTTGCCGCTCGTGCCACGGAAGCCGTATGGGAAGAGCAAGAAGTAATCATGTAGTATTCCTTGCTGTTTTAGTGTCTGTAATTATTGTTAAAGAAAAATGAACAGTTGATTATATACATTTAATTGAACTTCAGTGTTGGACTTGCTAGAAATAAGACATGTTCATAATTATGTGGTTGCAAAAACTACGCTAAAAATGTATTTAATCGAATCTAATGCTAGACAAATCAGTTGACTTGCAAACAATCGAATATTTATGTGAGAAGTGGTGAATTTGTTCTTTGTGGAAGCTGAAATATACCAAGGCTAAACTAAAAGTATTCTGCAATTATTCACTTATTTCAAGAGTAGAGAGAGAGAGAGAGAGAGAGAGAGAGAGGGGGGGGGGGGGAGGGGGGGGTTCTGATAAATTCCCGTAACCAGCATTATTCTTTATAGAAGAAGGTTTTGGCGATCGACGTAGCCAGCTATCCAGAGAAGAATATCAGCTGTGCATATCAAGTAAGTCAACTGATGTGAGAGAGGTGTGGATTTTGCTTGCACAGTATTAGAACCCTTCTTTCTTACCCTTTAACCTTTCAGCCTAATGAAGGAGCCACTGGCTCGGTAAGCTTCCCAATCACAACAGTCTTTTATGTGAGTGGGTTCTGCCGCAGCTTGGTGAGAAGATTTCTTATCTATCCGATTAAATAAAGGATATAGTAGGGTATCTTTCATATCTTCCAGAATTATACTTTAGGGAAAGAACCCAGTCACTGAAAAGGCACTGGAAGAATGTGTTGACCCATGAGGGAACTACATTAAAAACAGTCCATTTTTACCTAAAGCACAGTCTTTCACTGCCATGCATAGCTTTTAATAAAATGATGATGAACACTGTATACTCACAAACACTCAAAATTTCAGTATATCGAATTCACATTCCAGGATAAATGCTCTCAAGCCTATACTGAAATATTGAGACTAGTAGTATACAACCTGAACTTTAATTCAAAAATAATAATATAATTCAAAACTGGACAGGAAACAGTGTACTTAATAAATCAATATTTAAGTACAGAATTTAGTGAGGGTATACAGATAATATGGAATGAGCTATTTACTTCAAAATTCAAGTGTTGAGTACATGTGCAGGTAGAGACAGATATGAGGCTATATTACAATTGTAAAAGTATTTGTATTTATTTACCTTAAAGTAGAGAGACAAAGGGAAGCAGTATTTACACGGTCTATAGTGATTCTCCCTGAAGAAGGATCTGTTAGACGAAACAGTGCTGCCAAAAGAGAGCTTTTTCCTGCTCCAGTGCGTCCAACCACACCAAGTTTTTCTCCAGGTCGAGTCTCAAAGCTCACTCCCTGGAGTGAAGCTACAACATCCTCCCTACAAAAATACAAGTTTTACAATTTTTATGTTTTCAAAATTAGGACTTCAAACTATAAATCCATCTATTTTGGGAAAGAATGTAAAACATATGCACATCAAAAAGATTTCAGTGTTATGGTAGAAAACAGACATATGATTACTGCTTGATGAACATTTTTCAGTATATTAATACTCAATAATAAAGTTTCCCATCCTACCACGAAACAGCTCATTGGACTACAATTACATTTATTTCAAACTGCAGAAATAACTCTCAATGCATAGATAAAGTTCCAGTCTCTGTCAGGATGGAGTGTGTAGACAGCATATAAGCTCCATTAACAAACTTAATAAATAGTCCTATATTTCAGATATTTTCCGGAGTACCTAAAAGCAAGCACAATTTGCATCCTTATTAAAGAGAGGTAATGCGGAGAGTATCGAAAACCACAGGTGAGTTTTAATACTGTCTGCATTCCCAAAAATAACTGAATCAATCCTTAATGATAAAGTAGTAAGTTACATGAGTAAATACAACCTTTCTAATGAAGCACAGTTTGGTTTCTGAAGTGAGAGAAGTACAATACTGGCCATTACAGAGTATACAAAAATGGTAATTGATGCTTTTGACAAGAAAGACTGGGTTACAAGAATATCCTTACACTTGTTAAAGGATTTTGGCACTATTAACTATACTACACTGGTAGTCAGCAGCTAAAAAACACACATACTGTTGGACAGAAATAATTACAGGCACAGATGGACGACATGAAACACAATATATATGTAATAGAGGTGGAGCGGTATATTTACAATGACAAACGGTACAGATTTCACCACATGTGAAAACAGGAAACCAGATAAAATAATATTCGTGCTTGACACAGGTCAACCCCTCAACATAAAGGTTGATATCGGACTCTCAGTATGGAATATGCCCTCCTCAAACACTAATGCAAATTTTGCACCTATTACTGGTGTTGGTTACCAAATTGTTGAGTAGTGCTTAGAAGATAATGTCCCACTCCTCTCAACAGGCAGTTTCCAGTTCTTGCACTATTCAGGGAGTTGGTGTCCATTGAGCAATACATCTGCCAAGAACATCCCAGGCATGGTCTATAAGGTTTAGGTCCAGGGAGTACAGAGATCATTCCATATGTTCAATGTCTTCATACTCCAATGTGTCTGACACCTCAGCGGTTCCTGTGTGGGAGGGCACCATCATCCACAGACAGACAGTAGGGACCCACCACACTCCTAAACAGTTGGACATGATCCAGAATAGTTTTCCTGCAATACTGCTGTGCAGTAATGATACCTTGTGCAAAGATATGCAGTGGTGTTCAGCCACTGTGCATAATGCCTGCCTACACCATAATGCCCAGGTGCACCACATGAATTATGTTCATGACCATTCTGTGGTGTGTGATGTGTTCCCCTCTCTCTTCTCACTAACTAACAGCCACAACCACTTGCCACAGTGAAGTATGATCTGTCAGACATAATCATGTTGGATCACTGTTGCTGACCCCAAACCAAAGTAACATGCTTCCTACACGAACAAACTCTTTCTCAAAATGAGGGATGCATTTAACAGTCTTCTGAGTGAGCAAACCATCATGATTTAATCACCGTGAAATGGTTCTGGCAGTCACACATACCAGTGGTGACTGCAGGGTCTGCAAGGGTGTGCCTAGGAGTGAGATGTCTGTTCCTTTTCCCCACTAGGTCTTTGTATCAATTCTCTTGTGATGTATTAGTACACCTACGACCAACAGAATACTTTTGCAAAGCATTTCCACCTTCATCAGCCTTTTTTAATGGCGAGATGGCAGTTTTGAACACACCCATTACTGTGGCCACAGTAGTGGCACTTTGAATGCCTTGAGCCATACAGCTGGTCATCCACAATTATAAGCATTCAAATGGCATTTTGCAGACATGCTGTACAACACAGGATATCACACAACAAACTTTGTCAAACATTGCATGAACCGCTGAATGAATACAGAGCATTTATGCATTTAACACATCTCATCTTCTACATTTCCTTATTATAATTTTGGTCACGCTTTCCACAGCAATTGCAGTTGTTCTGTAGCAAGTGTCAGATTTTCCTTAACAACTGTCAAGCAGAGTACTAAACAAGCTAGAAGCATTAGGTGTGTAAGAGGAATACAAAACAAATGGTTCTAGTCTTAAGTGGAAAACAAGGTGCAAAAGGCAGATATAACTTACAGGTCTGCTGATGATAAATTTCTAGTAAAATAATTGTCAGACAAGAAATACACATTATGTTTTATGCAAACTGAAGGTCGATGGAGAGAAAGGAAAAGAATGGGAAAGAATTATTGAAGTCAGCTGCATTGAGACTTTAGGCAGACTCAGTGGTGATGAATGAAAATGTGTACTGGACCATGACTCGAATGCAGGATCTCCTGGTTACTAGGTGTTGCATTAACCGCTGCACCATCTGGGCACAGCATTTATCGCAAATGTGCAGACTATCTCAGTGCGGCCTCTGGTTGACCCACACTCTGACCTAGCACCATCTACCTGCAGTCTGCATCCATGTCCTCCACGTTTGCTACTTTGAGACTCCTGAGGGATGTTGACATGTCCAAAAGAACAGATACCACACATTCATATAACCGACTAACCTCAAAGGGCTATGAATCCATCACCTTCAGTGCAAATGCACAATCACATTTGACCTCCTGCAGGTATGTCAAAATAGCAAACATGGAGGACATGGATGGGAATTGCAGACAGGTGGCACTAGGTGGAAGTGTGGACCAGATGAGGGACATAACAAGATAGTCTGTGCAACTGCAATAAAAAATGTGTCCAGATGGCACAGTGGTTAACGCAACTGCCTAGTAAGCAGGATATCCCAGGTTTGAAGCCAGGTCCAGCACACATTTTCAGTCATCACCGCTGATTCCACATGAAGTCCTGAGCAGCTAGCATCAATAATTATTTCCTTTCCCTTTCCTCACATCCCCTCTCCACCTTCAATTTACATAATACATAATACACAACTGTGGATTCTGCATGGTATTTGTTCTTTTGAACATGTCTAATATAACAGACACCATGCATTCATATAAAAGAAATATATAAACAAAGGTGTCCCTCAGGGTAGTGTAGTGGGTCCAATTCTGTTCTTCATATATATCAATGATATAGTCAGCATTTTACTATGGAACATACTCAATAATGTAATGGTGACTTACAGAGATATGTAAATTTACAGATTTGTTTCCTTGTACTCCATTTAGTTTATAGAGAAGTTTTACTTTTTTTAGTGTTACATATAATTTTCCTGCATTTGGGTTTTAGAGTGGTGATGATGCCTTTCAAAAACTTTGTTGACAAAATTGAATAAACAAAGTCTAGAGACACAAAATGGTTAAGAGTAAGGCTCAACTGTCTCAGTAGCTTTGTGCAAATGGTTGTAAAAATAGACATTTAAAAAATCTTGCTAAATAGTCGAAGACTATGGACAGGTCATCACCATTCATCTTCAACACAGAATAGATAACAAGAAGCAATTACAGCAGTGTTGTTCACTTCAGAAATAATGTGATGTTGTCAAGTATATACAGAAGGAAATATCCTTTTATACAGCACAATGAGTACCATTTGTCATAGTCTCCTCTCCACTTTTACTTATAAGAAATAATACCACAACAACATGCAATGTCAGTGTCACAAAAGTCATGAGACTCCCAAGTACTGCAATAACTAAAGTCTCTTAACAGCAGATATGCTTGTAGTTTGTCAAAACAAATGTCGTGAGGTATATATCAACTACTGATAGTTTTATGAAAAAGCAGTCACATCTCAGTTACTGTAGCATCCAAATATCAATTCATTTGATAGCATTTATAAACTGCAGCTATAGAGTTTTAAAGGTGTTCACCTGTAACGCAAGACAACATCATTGAAGGACACAACTCCTTGAGCTGGCCACCCATATGGTGGTTGTTCACCACCTTGAGATTCCTTCTCAACACTTTGGACATACTGCAATACTCGTTCCACAGCCACCATTTCACGTTCTGTTTCTGCAAATGCATTTGCAACACCACCTAATACACCTGTTGCTGATAGAGCATAAGATATGGCAAGTCCCACCAAACCTGAAATGAAATAATATAAAACAACAGAGTTAGTTTCAAATGCTAACTGTAAGATAATTTCAAGCAAGTAAGTTTTGCTGTTTCATTTACTCTAATGTCTTGCTTGAAAACTGGTTTTTAACATAATATTAACCCACATAATACATATATGAAATACAAATTACATGTAAATCTGTTTGCCACGAGGCGAAATATTTTCAGTAATGCCATTGTACTGGGCCGTGACATACAATTCATTGCCCTCTCCCGAATCTTTTAGGTTGTTCCTCCTCAAATTTCTTCCTCACATGTCAATCACTGTGCTGGGATCTTCTTCAGATCTCTTCTGGTGTCCCTGGTTAATTTAACACTGTTCAAGACCTGGTTAGTTTAACACTGTTCAAGACCATTCACTAATAAAAAGGAATCTTCCCCAAATTTGTTTTGAAGAATTGGAGTTATTGGGTGACATTTTTCAAGCTGCTGTTGTTTAGAAATCATTATTGGGTAGATACTGATAACCGGCAGTGAAAGAGATGGATGGAAAATTTTTACCGAAATATTATGATCGTGCTGCCTAGGTGGCTTCCTGGCAGCTGTTTCCATTCCCTGCACACCATGGTTAGGTATTTACTTCAATTATTATTATTATTATTATTATTATTATTATTATTATTAGTGGTTTAGGATGCTATAACGCAAGGTAATCAGCAACCTCACCTGAAATAAGAACAGGCAATATCTCATTTTTTATATATATATATATATATATATATATATATATATATATATATATATATATATATATATATATATATATATATAAAACAAAGATGATGTGACTTACCAAATGAAAGTGCTGGCAGGTCGACAGACACACAAACAAACACATACATACACACAAAATTCAAGCTTTCGCAACAAACTGTTGCCTCATCAGGAAAGAGGGAAGGAGAGGGAAAGACAAAAGGATGTGGGTTTTAAGGGAGAGGGTAAGGAGTCATTCCAATCCCGGGAGCGGAAAGACTTACCTTAGGGGGAAAAAAGGACAGGTATACACTCGCACACACACACATATCCATCCACACATATACAGACACCAGTGTCTGTATATGTGTGGATGGATATGTGTGTGTGTGCGAGTGTATACCTGTCCTTTTTTCCCCCTAAGGTAAGTCTTTCCGCTCCCGGGATTGGAATGACTCCTTACCCTCTCCCTTAAAACCCACATCCTTTCGTCTTTCCCTCTCCTTCCCTCTTTCCTGATGAGGCAACAGTTTGTTGCGAAAGCTTGAATTTTGTGTGTATGTTTGTGTTTGTTTGTGTGTCTGTCGACCTGCCAGCACTTTCATTTGGTAAGTCACATCATCTTTGTTTTTAGATATATATTTCCTACGTGGAATGTTTCCCTCTATTATAACCATATATATATATATATATATATATATATATATATATATATAGACACACACACACACACACACACACACACACACACACACACACACACACACACACACACACACCTGGAAACGGAAAAAAGAACACATTGACACCGGTGTGTCAGACCCACCATACTTGCTCCGGACAATGCGAGGGGGCTGTACAAGCAATGATCACACGCACGGCAAAGCGGACACACCAGGAACCGCGGTGTTGGCCGTCGAATGGCACTAGCTGCGCAGCATTTGTGCACCGCCGCCGTCAGTGTCAGCCAGTTTGCCGTGGCATACGGAGCTCCATCACAGTCTTTAACACTGGTAGCATGCCACGACAGCGAGGACGTGAACCGTATGTGCAGTTGATGGACTTTGAGCGAGGGCGTATAGTGGGCATGCGGGAGGCCGGGTGGACGTACCGCCGAATTGCTCAACACGTGGGGCGTGAGGTCTCCACAGTACATCGATGTTGTCGCCAGTGGTCGGCGGAAGGTGCACGTGCCCATCGACCTGGGACCGGACCGCAGCGACGCACGGATGCACGCCAAGACCGTAGGATCCTACGCAGTGCTGTAGGGGACCGCACCACCACTTCCCAGCAAATTAGGGACACTGTTGCTCCTGGGGTATCGGCGAGGACCATTCGCAACCGTCTCCATGAAGCTGGGCTACGGTCCCGCACACCGTTAGGCCGTCTTCCGCTCACGCCCCAACATCGTGCAGCCCGCCTCCAGTGGTGTCGCGACAGGCGTGAATGGAGGGACGAATGGAGACGTGTCGTCTTCAGCGATGAGTGTCGCTTCTGCCTTGGAGCCAATGATGGTCGTATGCATGTTTGGCGCCGTGCAGGTGAGCGCCACAATCAGGACTGCATACGACCGTGGCACACAGGGCCAACACCCGGCATCATGGTGTGGGGAGCGATCTCCTACACTGGCCGTACACCACTGGTGATCGTCGAGGGGACACTGAATAGTGCACGGTACATCCAAACCGTCATCGAACCCATCGTTCTACCATTCCTAGACCGGCAAGGGAACTTGCTGTTCCAACAGGACAATGCACGTCCGCATGTATCCCGTGCCACCCAACGTGCTCTAGAAGGTGTAAGTCAACTACCCTGGCCAGCAAGATCTCCGGATCTGTCCCCCATTGAGCATGTTTGGGACTGGATGAAGCGTCGTCTCACGCGGTCTGCACGTCCAGCACAAACGCTGGTCCAACTGAGGCGCCAGGTGGAAATGGCATGGCAAGCCATTCCACAGGACTACATCCAGCATCTCTACGATCGTCTCCATGGGAGAATAGCAGCCTGCATTGCTGCGAAAGGTGGATATACACTGTACTAGTGCCGACATTGTGCATGCTCTGTTGCCTGTGTCTATGTGCCTGTGGTTCTGTCAGTGTGATCATGTGATGTATCCGACCCCAGGAATGTGTCAATAAAGTTTCCCCTTCCTGGGACAATGAATTCACGGTGTTCTTATTTCAATTTCCAGGAGTGTGTGTGTGTGTGTGTGTGTGTGTGTGTGTGTTTTTATATATATATATCAAGTTGTTTCATTACACAGGTATTAAAAAACAACATTCACATTGTGAGATTCATGAAAGACCAACTGTAAACTCAGGCAGAACACAGCAAAATAGCTACATAAAATCAAAGGTAAAATACCAGCAAAGACACAGTTAAAAAGGGGACAGACGACTATGGTTGTAGGACTACTTAAGTACAACGGTGATCAAAACACTCTGCAACACATTAAAATCTGACACTCAATATATAGAGAAGAGACATCACACAAAATCTTACAATGTAAACAACATTTGCCTCATTGTCAGTTAAAATAGAGGGCATGTCCTGTTGGAAACCAACGTATTTACTCCCTTGATTGCAGGAAATCATGAAGCAGAAATCTTGCAGTTGTCATCTCTATTGAAATTATTTTTGTTCTTGGACTTTACTTGTATATTTTTTACATTCTCTAGCTAGGATTCATATAAGGGGGCAGTAATATGAAAATGAGACTGGCGGGGGGGAGGGGGGGGGGAGCAAGTAAACTGTCTATTAATCATGATAACTGTTCCTATATTTATCCCATTATGAGACACTGTGGTCAATGCCTTCATTGAAAAGTATTTGTGGTTCCCTACGGAACCATGATTGCACCCAGGCATGCACCTCTTCATCCGAAGCAAATCATTGGCCACAAATGTCTTTTTTGAGGGTTCTAAAAATATGGAAATTACATGGGGAAATATCAGGAGTATATGGAGGATTTGTAAGGGAGTCCCAGGGAAACTTCTGCAATGTGCTTGAAACAACCTAGGCAACATGTGGGCCGTGCTTTTATTGTCCTCTCACTTTTGTCCATATAGACACTGTCACAACCACACACCACTTTAAAGAAATCAAGTAACCTTTCATGGGTTGCAAAAAGTCTTTTATTTTGTACTGACAGAAAAATGTGATGTTCATACAATTTTTTGAAGAATTTTCCTTACGCAGTCAGTGACTCCGTAAACGAAAGGTAACCTTACAGAGTGAGAAGGCTGTTTATCATTCTTCTTATCGGCATAACTAATACTACTTCCTTTGAAGGGAAATAGTATTTATGGAAAAACCATCATAGCCAGTGGCCACTGGGAGCAGAAGGGAAGGATTGGAAAGGCAGCTGACAGTAAGAGAGCTGGTTGTGGTGGGGGGGTGGGGGGGGGGGGGGGGAGATGGCAAAAGTGAGTTCTTGCAAATGATGTCATGGAAGAGTGGACTGGGAGTGGCAGACAGAACAGATGAAGGAGAGTCTGTGGGGAACAGGGTGTGGGCTGCAGGATGAATAAAGTTATGGTTCCTGAGGCAGAGCAGGAGGTGGGTGTGAGGCAGGGGCTAGTGTAGAATAGGGCCAGAAAGATTTTGGGATCAAACGATGTGTTGTAAGGGCACATAACTCAGAGACACTGGTGTGTGTGTGTGTGTGGATGGGGGGGGGGGGATGCAGATAACAAGGTTTTTGTAGAAGCCATTGACACTGAGTAAGGCATGCAAGGCCTCAGACATGGACAGCAGGTTCAGCTCTCGTTTAGCGAAGTAACTCTGATTAATCAAAAGTACAATAATTGAATCCTGGTCATTTTATGTTCACTCTTTTACTCACAATGTTACATACCCTTACACTCCTTTGAACAACTAGATTGATTTTAAGTGTCATATAAACATTTGAAGCAAATAAATTTGCAGCATCAAGAACATCTAATGAATGCAGTCCTTGACCAGCTACATTGTTCCTCACCAAGACTGGTCTTAAAATAAAGCACTGTTACTTGGAGTTGTTTTCATACAATAAGAATTAACATTATAATTCTTCACTACACCAAGTTTTTTGAGACATTTATGCATCTCCCACATTATTATTCATTTTTGATTTGTTTTACCTCTCTGAACCCCCTATTCCCACAAATTTTGATAATGAGAAAAATATATGAAAAAACTACAAAATGTTTGTAGGAATTGAACATAGGTCCTCTGTTCCCCAGCCAGGGGTCTCAGCATGCTGCTTGGGTGCTTTCTTCAAAGAGCACTGATTGAATTTGTTGGTATAAAAGTTGCTGTTGTAAGGGTTTCCTTTTCCTGAAACAAGCATTTGTGAATCCTATATACGATGATGAAAAATGCTCAGTGTTCTATTATTTATTAATTTCATCAATATTGAGTTGATTGGGCATTATTGGGGGGGAGGGGGGGGGGGGGGGAAGAGTAATGAGTGAAAACAGTCCTTCAATTTAAATGGTACACAAGCAACCTGCACCAAACATGAACTGAATGGTTGCTTTGTCATGCTTGAGGGCTTCCCCTTGTCAGCAGTGTGTTCCACCGCTGGGCAGTCACCTCTGCTTGTGGCCACAGTCTGGTGGAGAACTAGTTGATAGTCACACCCACATAAAGTGTGGAATATCCTAACCACAATCCTTCCCCCTCCTCAAAATGTGGTATTCTGCTAACCACAATATCCTAGTCCATCCATACACCACACCCACAGTCAATCCCTGGCCACGAGTCATATCATTGTGAATGGCTCAGGTGCAAGACCTATCCAATAAACCACTAGGCTCATTTTATTCCAGTCCCATAACAGTCTTACTCAATCTTACCAGAAGGAGGGCCATCTATGAAAGCACTCATGTCATTTTTCAGCTTTTCTGCAATTCCTTGCACATTGATGTAATACGTCAGTCAGAACATCATAGACTCAATCTGGTATGACAAACAATTGTGATCCAAACTGAAATATATAAAATTTCACCATGGGTGAGAAGTGCTAGAACTTTGATATGCTCTCTAGTGTATAGAAAGGAAAGAAGATATATTAGGGTATTAATATTTGGCATTTCCCAAGGATATGTTACAGGCCCTCCACTGTTCCTGATCTATATAAACAATTTACGAGACTATTGGAGAAGGCCTCATACTGTTTGCAAATGATGCTGTCCTTTACTGTCTTGTAAAGTCATCAAATGATCAGAACCAATTGCAAAATAATTTAGATAAGATATCTGTATGGTGTAAAAAGTGGCAATTGACACTGAATAATGAAAAGTGTGTAGTTAGCAACACAAGTACTAAAAGAAAACTGATAAATTTAAGTTACACTATAGGTCACATTTCTAAAATATTGCAGCACTGTGGAAACAAATAAACACAAAATAAAATAATTTAAAAATAACTTTCTTACTTGCTGAACAGGCTCAACAACAAAAGTGTTTTCTAAAAACCTTCTGTGTCAAATTTGGAATGTAATCAGTGCCATTAAAATAACTTGACTTAGTTAATTTAGCAATTATTCTGGAACGTTTTCTAAAACATTATTTACCAACTGACTTACTGTGGATTTGCAAGCAGTATTTCAGCATTGGCTTACAAGCCTGAGTGCAGTATTATTTCATATGCTATTTAGAAAAGGTATTTTAACTGTTTTGATCAGATCAAAGATCATAAATGATACAAAACATCTGAAGACACAATGTTATTAAAAAAAAAGTGATGAAACGAAACACAGAAAATGGAAGACATAAGAAAATGACTTGATTACCAGCATCTGCAGTGCCAAGCTGTCTCTGCACCACTGCAGCTAGTCCAACTCCTCCCACCACAGCGACCCCCACTAGCTGCAACCTTAGCCCCATCCACTGCTCTGCTGCACGGGCAGCCAGCTGGCACTTCTGACTTGCCTCCAGGTGACGATCATTCTCCTCACAAAATCTGCAATAAAAAAAAAAAATCACATAAAGCCCTTATTTGTTAACATTCTGACAAAATTTTCTGCAATTTATTCATAAGCCATGGATAGCACTCTAATGTCTTTTAGTTTTTCCAATGGTATTTCTGTGTGTACTACAGTGTGTCAAGCAGGCCTAAAGGTGACTGACTGCTTTACGAAGGCATTGACAACAGAATTATGTGTTTGACTGTAATTATGGCCAGTACTTAACTACAGGAAGTAAAATATGTAGTGATACACTTCCTAGCTTTCAGAACTCATTCTTCCCTCAGGATTAAATACCAATAAAAATCCATTCAGACAGATCACAGTATTGCACATACGCATAGGAAATTTAATGTGTAAACTCTGTTGGAGTCTGAAAGCTTCATTCAATGATGTTTCCAGAAACACTCAAGTTTTATTCACCTTCTGAGTAAGTATGTAGGTAAATTATTTTGTTTGTGCACAGGATAACAGGGTTGGCTTTCCGGATCTGGAAATATATCAATATAGTAACTGTCGATGAATTCTCTGTCACATCTCTAGATTAACAAATGGTATCTCGCATTTGATATAATTTGGAAGACTGTTGTATTACCAGCATTTATAACCCCTATCTTGGTCAATCAGCTGCATAACAGTATATGAATGTGTGTTTCTGTAGAATGTAGTTTATTCATCTCATAATGTACAGTTACAAATGAAAGATTTTTGTACTGGAGACAGATCAAATTACTTAAAAAAATAAGGTTATAATAATTAACATGTTTCAGCAGACATTTCTGCATGTTTACACGTGAACAATTTAACAAGAACATACATAACACTTACAGTCATTTTGCAATTTGCAATACAATTTATACAATATATTAACAATTTATTATACAATACATAATCGTCATTGTTTCTTTTCTTTTCAAATTGCCAAACTGTCCTGCATGAATTCTTCAATTGAGTAATAACATTTTTCCACTAGTGTATTAAATAACAATCTTTTTAGTGGGTCAAAGTCCATGTTTAACAGATTTGTGTTATTTAATTTATTGTAAATTTTTAATCCCATGCCACAGAAAATAGTTTTAGATTCCAGAAAGTGCAAAAGTTGTCAAAATCTTTGTTATTTTGGATGGAATACTTCACGTGTCATTATGTCGCGGAAGCAGTGCAAGTTGTGGGGGCCCAGACACATGTTGCTTGAGGTCTTTCAACATTGGGGCAGCGCTGGACTGTGGATGTGACTACTTAACTGGAATAAAGTAATATGTTTTAAAATGCTGATTTTTTTATTTAGCCCAACCCGCTGCATTAAGTGAACAAATATAATGTAACACTAGTATTGGCAAGATGCCAAGCGAAATCATCCCTAGAGAGAGCCAATAAATTAACAGAAAACAATGACAAGATTTTTTGTAGTGAGCAGGGGTTAGTGATACAGAGGGGAAAGGAATATAGTGGAAAACGAGTGGGTACTATTGAGAAATGAAAATGAAGACAACAGAGGATCAAAAAATAGGTAAAGAGACAACACCCAGTAACAATGCTTCAATATTGCAGAAGATACTGAATGTAACTGATGAAAAGAGAAATTATAAAAATGTAGCAAATCAAGCAGACAAAAGGGAATACAAACGTTTAAAAAATGAGACTGAAAGGATGTGCATAATGGCTATGCATGAATGGCTAGGGGACAAATGTAAGGATTCCAAAGAGCATATATCTCAAGGGAAAAGACAGAAACTGCCTACAGGAAAATGAAAGAGACTTTTGGGAAAAAGAAAGCAGCTGCATGGATATCAAGAGCTCATGTAGAGAATCAGTATGAAGCACAGGAGGGAAAGCTGGAAAGTGGAAGGAGCTAATAGAGTGATGAAACAATGGAAATGAAATTTAAGACAATATTACAGAAAGGGAAGAAGACGAGGTGGGAGGTATGATACTGTGAGAAGAATTTGACAGAGCACAGAAAGACCTAAGTCAAAACAAGGCTCTTGGAGTAGAGGACATTCCATTAGAACTTTCTTGGGAGAGTCAGTCATAACAAAACTATTCCACCTGGTATGCAAGATGTATGAGACAGGTGAAATACCAAACAATGGCAAATCCAGGATGGATTGTAACAATATTGTGAGAAGGAAGTTGCTACTCACCATACAGCAGAGATGATGAGTTGCAGATAGGCACAGCAAAAACATTTTCATACTTAAAGCTTTCGGACAATGACCTTTGTCAACAATAGACACACATACACACAGACACACTCAAGCAAACACTACTCACACACAACTGCAGTCTCCGGCAACTGACACCACACTGCGAGCAGCAGCACCAGTGCATGATGGAGAGTGGCGAATGGGTGGGGGAAATGAGGAGGCTCTGGTGGGGAGGGGAAGGGTTAGTATGGTGGGGATGGTGGACAGAGAAGTGCTGTGAAACCAGACATGTTGTCTACAAGCTAAGCTGCAACCACTGTGCTGCATTGTACGTAGGCATGGCAACCAACAAACTGTCTGTCTGCATGAATGGCCACTGACAAACTGTGGCCAAGAAACAGGTGGACCACCTTGTTGCTGAACATGCTGCCAAACATTATAGTCTTCATTTCAATGACTGCTTCACAGCATGTGCCATATGGATCCTTCCTCCAACAGAAGCTTTTCTGAATTGCGCAGGTGGGAACTTTCCCTGGAATACATCCTATGTTCCCATAAACCTCCTGGCCTCAACCTTCGTTAGTAACTGTTCTTACCCATCCAGCCCCTTCCCTGCTCCCATTCCAGCACTACACAGCTGCCATTCAACCACTGCACCCAGTCTTTTTTTATTTTTTATTTATTCCTCTCTATTTCTCTCCTTTTCCACTACTTCCCCCCTCCCCCCCAACCACACCCCACGTCTCCCCGGCCCGCCGCCCAACGTGCAGCACTTCACTATCCGCCATCCCCGCCATACTGTCCCTCCCCCTCCCACCCCGCCCCAGCATCCTCCGTTTCCCCAGCATCCACTCCCATCACGCACTGGTGCTGTTGCTCGCAGTGTTGTTTCAGTTGCCTGAGACTGCAGTCGTGTGTGAGAGTTGCATTTGCATGCCTGCATGTGTGTGTGTGTGTGTGTGTGTGTGTGTGTGTGTGTGTGTGTGTGTGTGTGTGTGTGTGTGTGTCTATTGTTGACAAGCTTTAAGTGTGAAAATCTTTTTGTTGTGCCTATCTGTGACTCAGCATCTCCACTATATGGTGAGTAGCAACTTTCGTTCTCATAATATTGTTACAGGTGAAATAACCTCAGAAGTCAAGAAGAATGTAATAATTCCAGTTCCAAAGAAAGCAGGTGCTGACAGGATTGAATATTATCAAACTATCAGTTTAATAAGACTTGCTTGCAAAATACTAACATGAATTCTTTAAAGAAGAATGGAAACACTAGTAGAAGTGACCTAGGGGAAAATCAGTTTGGATTCTGGAGGAATGTAGGAATGCACAAGGCAATACTGACCACACGATTTCTCTTAGGGTATAGGTTAACGAAAGGCAAACCAATGTTTCAGTTAGTTAGTTTCATGTTCCATGGGTCATTTTGGAAGATAAATCGTAATGGTGTTGAACGAGTCATTTTACATTCACATCACAAATTAATTTCTAAATACTGATAAATTCTGAACATTTATAAGTTCTTTTTGATTTTTTTATTCACTTTTTTACTAGAGATGTGAGTTAGTAATTCCTACCCACCACCTATCACACATTACAGTAATAGAAATACTTGTACAGAACAGAAAGAGTTGTCATGCAGAAACTTTTTCAGCTTGTTTCCAAATTTTACTTTGCTTTCTGTCAGGCATTTTGTGACCTCAGATAAATGATCAAAACTTTTAGTAGCAGCATTATGCATCCCTTTTTGGCAGAGAAAGCTTTTGACAATGTTGATTGTAACACACTCTTTGAAATCCTGAAGGTAATAGGGGTAAAATACAGGGAGCAAAGGCTAGTTACAACTTGTACAAAAATCTGATAGCAGTTATAGGAGTTGAGGGGCATGAAAGAGAAGCAGTGATTGAGAAGGGAGTGAGAAAAAGGTCGCAGCCTATCCCAATGTTATTCAATCTATACACTGAGCAAGCAGTGAAGGAAATAAAGGAAAAATTTGGAGAAGTAATTAAAATTCAAGGAGAAGAAATAAAATCTTTGAGGTTTGTAAATCACATTGTAATTCTGCAAAGGACTTGGAAGGGCAGTTGAATAGAATGACAGTTTCTTACAGGAAGATTTAAGATGAACAACAACAAAAGCAAAATGAGAGCAATGCAATGTAGCTGAGTGACACTAAGGGAATTAGATTAAGAAATGAGGCACTAAATGTAGTAGATAAGTTTTGCTATCTGGCTAGTAAATTAACTGATGATAGCCAAAGTAGAGAGGATATAAAATGCAAACTGCCAATGGCAAGAAAAGTGTTTCTGAAGAAGAGAAATTTGTTAACATCTAGTATAGATGAAAATGCAACCAACCACAAATATATCAGGAAAAAATTCACACAAAAAATCGGGCAAACCAAGAGACACTCACAGAAAGATCCAATCGACTCAATAGAAGAAAATTACCACAAAACCAATTCCAGAGACTTTCACAAAATGTTTGGAAGACAATTACAAAAAATTGCCCCCCCCCCCCCCCCCCCACGTTAATGCTGAAAAGAGAAGATGGAAAAATGGCACATAATGACAAGGACCCCCCCATGAACCATGAACCTTGCCATTGGTGGGGAGGCTTGCGTGCCTCAACGATACAGATAGCCATACCGTAGGTGCAACCACAATGGAGGGGTATCTGTTGAGAGGCCAGACAAACATGTGATTCCTGAAGAGGGGCAGCAGCCTTTTCAGTAGTTGCAGGGGCAACAGTCTGGATGATTGACTGATCTGGCCCTGTAACACTAACCAAAATGGCCTTGCTGTTGTGGTACTGCGAACGGCTGAAAGCAAGGGGAAACTACAGCCATAATTTTTCCCGAGAGCATGCAGCTTTACTGTATGATGAAATGATGATGGGGTCCTCTTGGGTAAAATATTCCGAAGGTAAAATAGTCCCCCATTCGGATCTCCGGGCGGGGGCTACTCAAGAGGATGTCATTATCAGGAGAAAGAAAACTGGCATTCTATGGGTTGTAGCAAGGAATGTTAGGCAGGTAGGTTAGAAAATTTAAACAGGGGAATGGATAGGTTAAAGTTAGATATAGTGGGAATTAGTGAAGTTCGGTGGCAAGAGGAACAAGACTTTTGTTCAGGTGAATACAGGGTTATAAATATAAAATCAAATGGGGGTAATGCAGGAGTAGGTTTAATAATGAATAAAAAAATAGGAGTGCGGGTAAGCTACTACAAACAGCATAGTGAACGCATTATTGTGGCCAAGATAGACAAGAAGCCCAAACCTACTACAGTAGTACAAGTTTACATGCCAACTAGCTCTGCAGATGATGAAGAAATTGATGAAATGTATGATGAGATAAAAGAAAGTATTCAGATAGTGAAGGGAGACAAAAATTTAATACTATGGGTGACTGGAATTCGACAGTTGGAAAAGGAAGAGAAGGAAACATAGTAGGTGAATATGGATTGGGGCGAAGAAATGAAAGAGGAAGCCGCCTGGTAGAATTTTGCACAGAGCATAACTTAATCATAGCTAACACTTGGTTCAAGAATCATGAAAGAAGGTTGTATACATGGAAGAACCCTGGAGATACTAAAGGTTTCAGATAGATTATATAATGGTAAGACAGAGATTAAGGAACCAGATTTTAAATTGTAAGACATTTCCAGGGGCAGATGCGGACTCTGACCACAATTTATTGGTTATGACTGTAGATTAAAACTGAAGAAACTGCAAAAAGGTGGGAATTTAAGGAGATGGGACCTGGATAAACTGAAAGAACCAGAGGTTGTACAGAGTTTCAGGGAGAGCATAAGGGAACAATTGACAGGAATGGGGGAAAGAAATACAGTAGAAGAAGAATGGGTAGCTTTGAGGGATGAAGTAGTGAAGGCAACAGAGGATCAAGTAGGTAAAAAGACGAGGGCTAGTAGAAATCCTTGGGTAACAGAAGAAATATTGAATTTAATTGATGAAAGGAGAAAATACAAAAATGCAGTAAGTGAAGCAGGCAAAAAGGAATACAAACATCTCAAAAATGAGATCGACAGGAAATGCAAAATGGCTAAACAGGGATGGCTAGAGGACAAATGTAAGGATGTAGAGGCTTATCTCACTAGGGGTAAGATAGATACTGCCTACAGGAAAATTAAAGAGACCTTTGGAGAAAGGAGAACCACTTGTATGAATATCAAGAGCTTTGATGGAAACCCAGTTCTAAGCAAAGAAGGGAAAGCAGAAAGATGAAAGGAGTATATAGAGTGTCTATACAGGGGCGATGTTCTAGAGGACAATTTTATGGAAATGGAAGAGGATGTAGATGAAGATGAAATGGGAGATACGATACTGCGTGAAGAGTTTGACAGAGCACTGAAAGACCTGAGTCGAAACAAGGCCCCGGGAGTAGACAACATTCCATTAAAACTACTGACAGCCTTGGGAGAGTCAGTCCTGACAAAACTCTACCATCCGGTGAGCAAGATGTACGAGACAGGCGAAATTCCCTCAGACTTCCAGAAGAATATAATAATTCCAATCCCAAAGAAAGTAGGTGTTGATAGATGTGAAAATTACTGAACTATCAGTTTAATAAGTCACAGCTGCAAAATACTAACGTGAATTCTTTACAGACGAATGGAAAAACTGGTAGAAGCCAACCTCGGGGAAGATCAGTTTGGATTCTGTAGAAATGTTGGAACATGTGAGACAATACTGACCCTACGGATTATCTTAGAAGAGAGATTAAGGAAAGGCAAACATACATTTATAGCATTTGTAGACTTAGAGAAAGCTTTTGACAATGTTGATTGGAATACTCTCTTTTCAAATTCTGAAGGTGGCAGGGGTAAAATACAGGGAGCGAAAGGCTAATTACAATTTGTACAGAAACCAGATGGCAGTTATAAGAGTCAAGGGGCAGGAAAGGGAAGCAGTGGTTGGGAAGGGAGTGAGACAGGGTTGTAGCCTATCCCCAATGTTATTCAATCTGTATATTGAGCAAGCAGTAAAGAAAACAAAAGAAAACTTCAGAGTAGGTATTAAAATCCATGGAGAAGAAATAAACACTTTGACGTTCGCCAGTGACATTGTAGTTCTGTCAGAGACAGCAAAAGACTTGGAAGAGCGGTTGAATGAAATGGACAGTGTCTTGAAAGGAGGGTATAAGATGAACATCAACAAAAGCAAAACGAGGATAATGGAATGTAGTTGAATTAAGTCGGGTGATGCTTAGGAAATGAGACACTTAATGTAGTAAAGGAGTTTTGCTATTTGCTGATGATGGTAGAAGTAGAGAGGGTATAAAATGTAGACTGGCAATGGCAAGGAAAGCGTTTCTGAAGAAGAGAAATTTGTTAACATAGAGTATTGATTTAAGTGTCAGGAAGTCGTTTCTGAAAGCATTTGTATGGAGCGTATCCATGTATGGAAGTGAAACATGGGCGATAAATAGTTTATACAAGAAGAGAATAGAAGCTTTCGAAATGTGGTGCAACAGAAGAATGCTGAAGATTAGATGGATAGATCACATAACTAATGATGAGGTATTGAATAGAATTGGGGAGAAGAGGAGTTTGTGTCACAACTTCACTAGAAAAAGGGATCGGTTGGTAGGACATGTTCTGATGCATCAAGGGATCACCAATTTAGTACTGGAGGGCAGCGTGGAGGGTAAAAATCGTAGAGGGAGACCAAGAGATGAATATACTAAGCAGATTCAGAAGGATGTAGGCTGCAGTAGGTACAGGGAGATGAAGAAGCTTGCACAGGATAGAGTAGCATGGGGAGCTGCATTAAACCAGTCTCAGGACTGAAGGCCACAACAACAAAAATGACAAGGAACATGCTGAAATCATGGCAAAAGCATTTAGTAAACTTTTGAACTGTGAAGAACCCCAGGAACTTGTAGTGATTAATACAGACACATCCATCAAGTCTCCACCTGATCTCATATTATAAATCCTCCAACAATCAAGAGGTGGAAACAGCACTCAGAGAGATGAAAAATTGTAAGGCATGCAGAGAGGACCAAGTTTTTGCAGAAATGTGGAAAGATGCCAGTGATACAGTTCGAATGTCCTTACACATAGCCCTAACAAAAATCTGGATAACAGAAAAGTTTCCTGAAGATTGGGCCACAGTCATAATCCACCCATTCCACAAAAAAGGAGATAAAAGCAACCCAGATAATTACAGAGGTATCTCTCTCTTAGACTGCACATACAAGATTTTCTCCAGAACCCTATACAAGAGGACCAGAGAGCAACTAGAGGAAGAATTAGGTGAATACCAAGGAGGCTTCAGACCTTGGAGAAGCTGTGCAGAACAGATCATCACTTTAAAATTAGCCATAGCATATTACAAGAAATGAAATAAATCTATTGTAATAACCTTCGTGTACTTTAAAAAAAGCATACGACTGCATCCATAGAACTTCAATGTTAAAAATCTGAAGAAATTTTGAGCTCCATACAAAATTAATCAAATTGATAGAACTCACCATAACCAACACTGTATCAAAAGTCAAGTTCAGGGAGGAACACTCTGAGCCATTCATCATAAAAACAGGTTTGAGAGAAGGAGATTGCTTGGCACCCTGCTGTTCAACTGTGCTTTAGAATACATAATGAGGGAATGGTACAAGACTAACCCACAGAACATCCAAATTGGAAGACCCAAACACAACGTAAGTTTAAATTGTCTAGGATTTGCTTATGACCTTGCTCTCTTGTCCAACAGTATTCAGGAAACCAGACAACAAGTTATCTCACTACAGGAAATAGCACAGAAAATTGGTCTTGGAATATCCTTTGAAAAAACAATCATCATGTTAACTGACCCACCACTCATAAACAAAATTGCCATAGGAAACCAAGAAATCAAAACTGTAGATAAATTTAAATATCTGGGAGAAATCATAACATATAACCTCAATGAAAAGCCAACATGGCATAACAGAATAAACAAATTGACTAGAGCACGATATATCACTAAGAACACCTACAACAAAAAGAGCCTGTCAATAGGAACAAAACTGAAACACTACAAAACAGCCACTTAACCAGAAATAATATATGCAAGTGAAACCATCTTCAAAACAACTGCAGTAACGTTCTCAGGATGCATTTGAGAACTGAAGGTCACAATAAATGTAGCTGCCTTTTTCCTAGTTCACAGTTTACTCACTTTAATGTCCTAGCATAATAGAATACCCTTACATAAATCAAGAATGTGTGTAATTCAGTCACAAGACCTTTTCTGTAATTGTTCCACTTGACACAGTGTGGCAGTATCCACCAGTATTGTGACATTCCTTTTAATGTTTAACATATTTTAATGTACAGAAACACATTCTGTTACCAATAGGCATTCTTTTTGCACTGAGCTATCTAGAGCACTTTTTGTGGAGTGGGTGTTACTAGCCTGAGATGATACACACATTCCATTGGAAGCATTATTTTGTGGCGAATTTGTCATGGTAGTTCCACAAGCAGCAAGGGATTTAAAAGTCCACTTACATAGAGCCCCACTTACCTGGGTAAGTATTATAAAAATGAGGTACAGTGGAATTTGCTTGTTAATGACTGTTTCACCCCAAAAGCAGCCAACTGCATCGGCAGTTGCTCACTTTGAGGTGGAGATTTTTTTTTTTTTTTTAAGTAGAAGTTTGTACCATCTTCATGATCCAGGCCATTAAGCCAAGTAACACTTTCTGTGTCATACAGTATGTTTAACCCCCACATCACACAGCGGTTGTTGAAGCTTGCACAGACCTTACGATTATAGAGGACTAGTGGCACTAACCACCCGCAGCTCAGGAACACCAGGTTTGTCAAACCCGTAAACAGCAAACAAAGACTGAGCTCCCTCATGTGCTTGCAATTGGCATAACCCATGAGGCACACGTAGCTTATTGAATGCCAAGGATGTGATAAACATTGCTCACTGTCAAAGGCAGCAGCATGCACATTGCACATAGGAAAGGAGGTATTTCTCATTAACTTCCTACATTTTAATGGGAAACGTTTGGATACATATTTAACTATCACTCTACACTTGGTTAAAATTTCTGCTAAATGTTCAAGTGCACACAACATACTGATCTTAGCCTCATTGGCAACTATCTAGTGAACTGACAGTTCCTTGGCAGCAAAGTTACATTTTTTAGTAACATTAATGGCAGATTGTTGAATGCCTTCCAATAGCCAGTACTGCTAATCAATTAGCTGTCAAATTTGGCATTATTATAGTATTACTTTACTTGAGTAACCCCCAAGGAATCAACAGCGAATCACAGATGGTACTCGCAAATAGTTTGCTTCAGGGTATCTTCAGCTCCCTCAAGGAACTTAGTACAGTTGTCTTATCACACATTCTTTCACCTCTAGCAGAAAAAATTCAGTGTACATGAAATATACTAAACTGCCCATGGACCTATGGGAACTGAATGATAAATGTGATGACTGTACTGAAAATCACAAGGTCGGCATGAGTGTTATTTCCACAATAGTGATCCATACTATCTTCGGTAGATAGCAAGTGTTCAAATTTTTTCCACCACAGTTCATAGAAGACTAAAATATAACCACATGTAACAGATTGCAGATTTTGATATGCAATTGAAAATTAAATTTTCTTGTATATGAACTACAATTTCTTGTTAGATTACAAACTAAAAAGACACACACACAAACTAAAAGACTGTTTAATTGCTAATAAGAGACTGAAGAACAAAGAGGTATATTTTGTTAATTAGTTAATTTCATAAATGTCAGTATTATTTTCTGCCTGAGCTGGTATTTAATGTATTTATTTACAATCTGTAAAACCCACCATGAAGGAGAGCCTGCAGATGAGGAATCAGTCAGATTGCACATTAATGGGCATAAGCAACCACAGCAGGCTAGTGTTGTGACTCGCCGATCATTCAAAGCGCCGCCGCGCAATTACGCGCGTCCTCTACATGCGGCAATGTCTGCCAGCCATGCAGCAGCTGCGCCACCTAAGCGGCCAGCCGAGCAGCGGCTGCTAGACTGGGGCTCAGTGCTCATTCGAATGCTAACGTGTACACATGTCTTGCTTGTCAACTTACTCTGTGACTTATATGTGTTGTGTCGTTCTGAAATATATGTGTTAAACTTGGCGTTATAACAATTGGCGACGAGGTAGTGGATTTTTCCTTTTCACTGTTGACCCACAGGGTTCCATGGCTACTATCGAGCAACTATTGCAAAATCTCCTTGAACAGCAAACGCTTCTAATTGGCTCCTTTGAAGGATGCCGCGTCTTTGTCCTTTGCTGAAATGTGCTCACTTCTGTCTGTCTATTTTCAAAAGCAAACGCATGTGGTAGCCTCTCGTGTTGCCTTTTATCGTTGTCAAAAACAGCCACATCAATCCTATCGTGCTTGGGCTGCTGAACTTCACAGCCTCAGTCAAAAGTGTCAATTTGTTACTGACGTTCACAAAGAATCCTATGCCGATTCCATGGTACGGGATGCTATTATCCGGTCGGTGCCCAACAAAGAAGTTCGGCAACGTGCCCTTCAGTTGGCGAATCCGACTCTAGATGAAGTTCTCTCCATTGCGCAGACTTTTGAAATTCCTCGTGCCGCTGGGGCACAAATAGAAGCGTGGGGTGGTGTCGGGGAAATACAACCTCTGTGCGCTGTTGACAATGCGTGCAGCACGTCCCCGCCGGCCGACATGGCCGCAGTGCGCTCCCACGCGCAGCTCCGGCCTAGCCGTAAACAACCCGCTAAGAAACTGCACCAAAACCCCCGGCAACTTCCTTCATGTCCGCGGTGTTTTACGAAACATTCATGCGAGGATTGTCCCCAACGTTGGGCTGTGTGTCACAATTGCAAAAAGAAAGGTCATGTGTCTTCCGTTTGCATACATGATGTTCATGAACATGACGCTGATTCTGATTCTGTGTTGTTTGTCAATTGCACTTCTTCCCTTTCAGGGAAGTTATTCCCCACTGTCCAAATCCTTGGTCAAGATGTTCGCATGCAAGTGGATACCGGTTCTGCTGCCACTATAATTAATTCTCAGATGTATCTTCAGTTGGGTTCTCCACTCCTGTCACCTGTCACTCGGCAATTACGGACGTACAATAAACAGAAGATTTCTCTCTTGGGACAGTTTAATGCTGAGGTATCTTACAAATCCTTCGTTCGCACTGTTCCCATATTTGTGGTCGACCAGAGCAACGCAGAAAATCTTTTTGGTTTCGATGCCTTGTACGTTTTTTGGGTTCTCCATAGATGACTCTGTCAATATTGTCTCTGATGCTATTCCTTATGCTCAACTTGATTCCTTGTCGACGACATTTTCGTCCCCTTTTCCTCCTGGGTTAGGCCATGTAAACGACTTTGAAGCTCATATCACGCTCAAACCCACTGCTCGACTAAGTTTTTTCGGGCTCGGCCCATTCCTGTGGCCCTTCGTGATCGGGTAAAACGGGAGTTGGATCGTCTCACTACTTCAGGGGTCTTGCTTCCTGTCACTTCCAGTGAGTGGGCCTCTCCTGTCGTCGTCGTTGCTAAGCCAAATGGTGATATTCATCTCTGTGGCGATTTCAAAGCCACTGTAAATGCTCAATGCCTCATTGACACTTACCCTATGCCCCGTCCTGAAGAACTGTTCACTGCACTTGCTGGAGGCCAGTATTTTTCTAAAATTGACCTGTCAGAAGCTTCTCATCAACTTCCTCTCGACGCTGCTTCCCGGCAGTTTCTGGTCCTTAACACGCCTTTCGGCCTCTATCAATACCAACGCTTGCCATTCGGGGTTGCTAGCGCCCCTGCTCTCTTTCAGCAATTCTTGGAACAATTATTGCTCCCTGTCCCTGGGTGTATCAATTACATGGACGACATTGTTGTCACTGGCTCCACCACTGAAGAACATCTTCAAAATCTCCGCACACTTTCTCATGTCTTACAGACTGCCGGTCTTAAGTGTAATCTTCAGAAATCACAATTTTTTCAGGCATCTATCACGTACTTGGGGTTTCAACTCTCTCGGGATGGTATTCGTCCGCTTCAGCAAACTGTCGCTGCAATCGATGCCCTTTCTTGCCTACATCTGTTAAGGAACTGCAGGCCTTCTTGGGGAAAATAGCATACTATCACAAGTTTTTACCGTCTGCAGCTTCGGTGGCTCAGCTGTTGCATCGCCTGTTGCATAAAAACGTGCCTTTTCACTGGTCCGCGTCATGCAAAGTGGCTTTCCAGAAATTGAAGACTCTGCTGAAACAGGCCCCGTGCCTGGCTACTTATCGACCCGGCCAACATCTTGTTCTTGCCACAAACGCCTCTCAATACGGGGTCAGTGCATTCCTTGCGCACTGTTTTTCTGATGGTTCGGAACAACCCATTGCTTATGCCTCCAAAACGCTCACGGATGCCTAACAAAAGTATTCTCAAATTGAGAAAGAAGCTTTGGCCATTATTTATGCTCTTCATAAGTTTGGTGTTTTTCTCTATAGCTTCAAATTTCATCTTGTTACGGATCACAAACCACTTGTTTCCTTGTTTCATCCATCAACGTCACTTCCCGACAAGGCTGCACACCGCCTCCAGCGTTGGGCTCTTTACTTGTCTCATTTCAATTATGAGATTCATTTCCAGCCAATGGCTCAACATGCAAATGCTGATGCACTGTCTCGCCTTCCCATAGTTCCTGATCTGGCATTCGATAGGGACGAACTTTTGTGTTTCCACCTGGATGTTGCCGAGCAGCGGGTTGTGGACGGGTTCCCCATCACTGGGGACAGGCTGGCCGCTGCTACGGGTTCAACCCTACCCTCTCCCGGGTTTTACGCTGTATTCAGAAGGGTTGGCCAGATCGCCCATCCGCTAAGACTTCTGATCTGTTGCAGAACTACTACACTTTACGCTACTGCCTCACGGCTAGGGATGGTGTTATCCTCCTCTCCACTGACAATGCTTCGCCGCGTGTTGTGGTACCTGCGTCTTTGCTTGCTTCGGTCTTGCGCTTCCTTCACCAAGGGCACTGGGGTGTGTCTCGCACAAAATCTCTGGCGCACCGTCATGTGTACTGGCCTGGCATCGACTCTGAAATAGCACACACGGTTGCTGCCTGCGGCCCTTGTGCGTCACAGGCCGCTGACCCAAAGTCATCTCTGTCACCGTGGCCTTCTCCTGAGAAGCCCTGGGAGTGCATTCATACTGACTTTGCGGGACCCTTTTTAGGTACTTATTGGCTCTTCATAATTGACACCTACTCTAACTTTCCTTTCATTGTCCGTTGCACGTCGCCTACCACCGCGGCAACCAGCAGTGCTCTCGCCCGCATTTTTTCTTTGGAAGGCCTCCCCTCTACTCTTGTTACTGATAATGGTCCGCAATTTGCCTCTTCCGAATTTGCGGATTTTTGTGCTCGTCATGGCGTTATGCATGTCACGGCCCCGCCGTTCCATCCACAATCCAATGGTGAGGCTGAACGACTGGTCCGCACATTTAAGGCTCAGATGCGGAAACTTCTGACTTCTTCTGCTGCTGATGATGCGCTTCTCCAGTTTCTGGCGTCTTACCGTTTCACCCCCATGGGCGACCACAGCCCGGCTGAGCTCTTACATGGTTGACAGCCCCGCACTCTACTTCATCTTCTGCGGACTTCCGCCTCACGGCCGCGGGTGCCTTAACTTGGCCGGTTCACCGCCGACAATCTTGTCTGGGTACGGGGATATGGCAGGCGGCCAAAATGGAGCCTGGGCCGCATCTTAAGACACCGTTGCAGACGCCTGTATGAAATCCAGATGGACACGGGTGTTGCAGTGCGTCATTCGGACCAGCTTTGGCCTTGTGTGCCAGCAACGCCTGTTCCGAATGCCGCTACACCACCTTTGGCTCTACCTGACGCTCGGGATCTTGGCATCTCTCAATACTCACAACGCAGCCCTCTCACTGTCATCGCGATGCCAGCACAAGAACGGACGCCACCAGGAGATGTGCCCATGCAGAAACCGGATGACCATCCTCTGTCAGAGCAAATCTACTCGCCTCCTCCTCCTCCTCCAACGGACGCCGACACATTGCCCATGTCTCCTGTCATATCAACTGGACTTGCCGCAACGGGCAGATTGGTGCATGGGGCCCCAGCAGATTTGACCCCTACGTCTCCTGTCATCTCGACCCGTTATCATCAGGGACACTTCTGTCCGTACGGGAAGCCTCCTCCTCAAGACTTGACGGTGAGTCAAACAACGCCCATGGACGTTAGCCATCTCCAGGACACCTCCATCAAGACCAGTGCAATAATTTCAAAGGGGGGAAAAGTGTTGTGACTCGCCGATCATTCAAAGCGCCGCCGCGCAATTATGCGCGTCCTCTATGTGCGGCGCTGTCTGCCAGCCATGCAGCAGCTGCGCCACCTAAGCGGCCAGCCGAGCAGCGGTCGCTAGACTGGGGCTCAGTGCTCATTCGAATGCTAATGTGTACACATTCTCGCTTGTCAACTTACTCTGTGACTTATATGTGTTGTGTCGTTCTGAAATATATGTGTTAAACTTGACGTTATAACAGCTAGTACTGTAGAGTACAGCAATATCAAATTATGATTTGTGTCAATCTACTCATACAGATGATTTATGGGAATTACTTCTAAATTATCTGTGTATATTAGATGTAAGAAGTTACACTGAGGAGAAAGAAACAGAATGTCACCATGAAGAGCCTTCTTCTACTACTGAT